>NW_003852524.1:5422250-5429574 GCF_000181295.1 Otolemur garnettii
TTTTTTAACTTGTACACATTTCTTGGGTCAACACCCTTCCATCTTTAAAGGAAATACAAAGGTCTATATTTCCTATGCTGCATCACCCTGACACCATTTAAATGTCTCCCTTCCAGATTTAAAGACTCCTGTGACTATAATGAAACTACTCAGATAATTCAGGATAACCTTATTTTAAGAACACTTGATTAGCAATCTTAATTTTACCTGAAATCTTGATTCTCCAGACCATATAATAAACTTACAGATTCTGGAAATTATCATTTGGACCGCTGGGGACATTTACTCTGCCTATTACACGTATTAATTATAATTTTACATAATCTGCCCCTGGGCATCTTTCCTATTTAATTTTTTACTGACCTGTTCCTAATTCAATGTTATCTAAACCATAGTGGACTTCTTTTTCCTTGAAAATGTGAATTTATTTAAAATTTCAAGGCCTATATGTTTTTATTCTTTCTTAAATAGCATTTTTCAAGATACATGCTTTACCTTGCTTTCACCTGAATTCATTTGTTAAAATGTTCTTATTGTAAAAAAGAGAAAGTTCTTCAGTAACCAGTCTACCTAATACAATACCCTCTGTCACTGTCATTTTATCCTGTTTTTAAAATAAAATATATGTAGCTTTTGTATTAGTCAGTGTCTTTCATAAAAATTTAAGCACTATGATTTGTTAACTCTAGTTGTTAACAGGTAAAATGTACTACCTAATTGGTAAAACATTTCTTCTAGGAATGTCTGTGAATGTGTTTGGAATTTGAATCAGAACACTGAGTAAAGAACATTTGCCCTCAATGTGAACAGGCACTATCCAATCAGCTGAGGGCCAAGAAAGAACAAAAAGGCAAAGGTAGGGTGAATTTGTTATTTCCCTCCAGGAGCTGGGACAAGCATCTTCTCTTAATCTGGGACATCAGAGCACCACTTTCTCTGGCCTTTGTATTCCAATACCTTTACCGGTGGATTCAGAACTTGCACTGGAGAACTTCATGTTCTCAGGTCTTTGTCCTCCAACTCAAGTTGGTTTTCCTGGTTCTGAGGCTTTCTGCCTTGGACTAGAGCATGTTATCATTATCCCTGCATCTCCACATCACAGGTGGCCTTCTCTGCCTCAATAACCCTACAATCCAATTTCCTAACAAATTCCCTCATTATCTATCTACTTATCTATCTATCATCTATCAATCGTCTCTCTCTCTCTCTCTCCCATTAGTTCTTCTCTTTGGAGACACCTGACCAATACAAATACTATGAGGACTGAAACCTAACATGTTTTGAGTTCACCACAGAGTTCTTAGCATCTAGAAGAGTAGGTACTCAAATATTTGTCACATAAGTGAATGAAATAGAAAAGCATGATTGCTGTGTCAGTCATATTTGAAATCTCATTTAATCCTCACAGTTTTCTAATGAGGTAACCTATCTTTCACAGCCTAGGAAATAATCTTTCATAGAAATTAATTTATCTGAGACTATACAATTGCAAAAGTGGGATACCAGCTCATATGTATTTGACTCCGTATTCCACAGCCTTCCATAACAAAGTCTAAACTTTCCACCATACTGTGCTGCTTTACACAGATGAATAATTCTAACCTATGCTTTAAAAACAATTACTGTCTTACTGGAAATGTAAGATATTTACTTTACAGGGCATATATGAATGTATAGAAAAATTGGAGTATGGAAGAAATACTGCAACACCTGCTACATAGTTCCGTCTTTTAAAAATCCATGGATTATTGAAAATAAAGTTCTTTCAGATTTCAGACAAATGAAACAAGGACTGAAAGCTGAAGTAATCTGAGATATCTTTGCAGAAGAGGTGGATTTGAGTAGCATGAGAAAGAAAAATTTATTTTCCTTTTACCCTGTATTTGTTTCAGGGATTCTCTGATGTACATGTGGATGAATTTGCCTTTGTCAAATAGAAATAGAATAGAAAGATTTTGGTTATTACATATTTAGGCTATTTTATAGTATAATGGTTTGCCACTCTGACAGGACATTATAATCATTTGGGAATCCTTATAAATGCTTCCCTGTGGGTTGTATTCCCTCTGTCTTCCCAAAGACAGAGATTTAACTGGCATGAAAATCTTTAAGAGTTCTCCAGATGATTCTAGTGTTCAGGGAAGATTGAGAACCACTGTCATAGTACATGTGTAGGTAACATTAATGAATGAAGGCCAGAAGCTGTATCAAGACATAGGTATAAGTGCTTTGAATTACTAAGTCAAAAATTGATTTAAACTCTACATTGTTGAAAAAAGAAGCTTTATTTATTTCCCCCTCCTCTGCTCACTTACCCTCCATCCTACCCCCTCCATGCTTCTCCCCTTCCCCTTTATAGACTATATTTATGTTTTTCATTTTGTGTGGGTGTGTAGTTTATATATTGTTTTCATATTAATATTAAATACATTGATCTTCATTTTTTTTTCCATTACGAAGAAGAATGTGCTTGAAATGCATCCAAATAAACACAAAAGATGTAAAGTCTCCATCTTTTCTTATGGCTGAATGGTATATATATACCACAGTTTGTTAATCCATTTATGGGTGATGGGCACATGGTTTGCTTCTACATCTTGGCAATTGTGAATTGAACTGTGATAAACATTCTGGTGCACATGTCCTGTGGTAAAATGATTTTAGTTCTTCTGGGTAGATAGCTAGTAATGGCATTGAGGGGTCAAATGGAAGGTTGATTTTTACTTCTTTGAGAATTCCCCATACTCCTTTCCATGGAGGTTGAAGAACGAACCTTTAAATAGAAGCGTTGTCAAAAAATATATACAAAAATAATAAATAAACATTGTCAAATTTCTGTATGCAATAAACTTATAGATAAAACCATTGTTTAAATATCTAGCAACTCACAGTTATGACGAACACACGTGTATCTTCCCCTTAGTAAATAATATAAATTAATACAGTTTTATATAACTAAATTATCCTTTATACACTTAAGATATGGTTATTTCAAAATTATCAAAATAGCTTCTTTCATTTTTTTCCTTGTTGGAAATTTTTTCCATATGGTTCTCATAGAGAAATAATTTCCTTTAAAATCACAAATAGGTTATCTATGTAGCACTCTGAACGACTGAGAACAGACATTTCCTAAAATGTCCTAGGATTTTTGTTTGCATCACTTATTTCCATTGAGAGAGGGTGCTTTTCCTAAGTCACCTTACTGTTTTAGGAGCTACGGAGTCACCACAGTTGATCACTGCCTAGTCCTGGCAAAGCCTGACCAAGAAGTCCCTGTGCAGAGCCTTGTTCAACCCTAGCTTCTTGCCAAATTGCCTTTCAATTGCCCTCGCTGCCAGACTTGTTTGAAATACTCAATAAAAAGTAATCCCTAGAAATTAAGACATCCCACCCCAAATGGCCCTCAAATAGGGAAAGTTTCCTCCTCTGTGGGTGCGGTTGCTTTTGCTACATGAGACCTGAGATGGGGATGGTGACTGCCGTCTGCTCCTTTGAGGCCACCTGACTAGCTTGAGGATTTGTAAGTAATAAAAACTCATAAACTTTCATATTGCTGTTGTGTCCCTGAGACACTACACTCTGACCCACACTCCGCCTACACTCTGCCCTCTGTCTAGGAAGTCCCACCCTGAAAGGAAGGGACTCGTGCAGGCAGATCCGCTGTTGGTTTGTTGTGTGTGGGCTTCTGGGGGCTGCTGGGGACAGTAGCTGCCAGCTAAGTTAAGGGAGAAACGGAAAAGTTCCATGTAAAACAGTATATTAAATACAAGCTATTTTCACTTCTGTTCTCTGTTTCTCTTCTGTTCTCTGTTTTCTTTTTAAAAAAAATATTCTCCTGTAAAGCTAGATATACCGAGTGACAAAATACATCACTTTAAAATTATTGTATTTTAGTACTGTAAACACTAAAGCAGGGATCCTCAAACTTTTTAAACAAGGGGCTAGTTCACTGTCCCTTAGACCGCTGGACGGCGGACTGTGGGCCCCAGGACGAGTCCGCTGCTAAGCAGGACAGGCAGCGGCGCCAAAAACACCCGGGCCGGATAAATGTCCTTGGCGGGCTGCAAGTGGCCTGAGGGCCGTAGTTTGAGGACGTCTGCACTGAAGTATTCTCTCCCAGGCCAATAAATGAGCCGACGTATCTTAGGAAAAGGAAACAAAAAACAACTTCTTTATCAAATAGAGTAGACCAAAAGCTGTACATAGGAAACAGCATACCGTCACATCAGATTACCACGGAATACCTGATTCTGCTGTTATAATTGCATATCTGAATATATACTAGCATGTAAAATAGTAAATATACTAAATCAGGATAAATTCCTGTGTAAAATTTAGAAGTAAAACATACCTAAAGCTGGTTTAAGAAATATACACACACACATATATTTTTTTCTGTTCTACTGAAAATCTTCATTCATCTGTTATGTTTTTTCTGTCATTGGGTTCATGTTGAAGGAGAATAAAATGTGAATGCATAATCAAAAACCATGAAGGAAAAAGGAGAGCAAAAGGAGTCGAGACAATAGCATGAACAATTTTAAGATTTTTAATAGCTTAAGATCTCTGTTAACTTTTCAATTTAATTTTCAGTGAGTGACTTATTTTCAAGCAGTGAACTTTTACACTTTACATCTTTAATGAAAAAGCGGTAATGAGTATATACTTGAAATTATCACTATATGTTAAAATCAGATGGCATTAGCCGTGACTGAGAAGTGAGAAATAGAAAAAAAAAAAATGTAGAGCTGTTTTGGGGGTCTTGCTAACCAGTTATCAAGATGGTAGAATACTTTGTTGCTATAGCAAAGAGGCAGCAAAATGGACATTTTGAGATTAACTCAGCAGGTGCAGAAACCAGTCAATGCCTTCGAGCAGCTGCTCTGTACATGTCATTGGGAATTGAAGTCGACTTCAAAAACACACCTTAGAGAGCGATTGAAACAAGTAAATGAATATTCAGCCTCGGATTTATTCAGTTGCTTCATTTCTTCTTTTGCCTCTTTGAGTAACAAGCAAGCGACTAATGGCAGCATTTCAGACTGCACTGTTCTGTTTTTTATTAATCAGCTGTGGCTTCACCACATAATTGATTTAATTTTAAAACGGCTGAGGTATTATTAGGAAAAAAGGAAAAATATTCTGACATGATTTTGCTGCTTGGACTTCATTTTCCCACCAAGAACATTTCATTGTGATTCCCTACTAAGTTTGGTTTATCTTAAAGATATCACTGAACCTTAAAATAACATAATACATCAATGAGAACTGAAATGGAGGCAAAATAATTCTATTTTATCCTGAAACTTTTTAATTTTCCATTGTTTTTCTCTTTTTTCCACCTGGTACAGCTAAATTCTCATCACTCATTTCTTTCTTCATTAATTCCTGCTCTCCTAAAGATTTCAGGTTCCTTGTTTTCTCACAGTGGTCAAGGTGTTTATGATCACAGAAAATGTGACTGGGTTTTGGGTGTGGGTCAGGAAAGTGAGACCGTCAGTCGTGGCTGCCCTATGCTATCTTCCCCCTACTGGAAACATTAAACATGTTGGAAAAGCTAACTTGAATGTTTTGATATTTGAAACAGAAGGCTAATATTTACTTTCAATAAATTCTAATAGAATCAGAAAGTATAAGAAATATTTAGGGTGGTGCCTGTGGCTCAAAGGAGTAGGGCGCCAGCCCCACATACCTTAAGTGGCGGGTTCAAACCCGGCCCCAGCCCCAAACTGCAAAATAAAAGAAAGAAATATTTAAAGGCAGTATAAACATGAAAATTTTCATAGATAAAATAAGTTTTATAAAAGGCATGATACATCCAAATTAGCACACCTGTGCCAAATATATCCCATTTAATTACATAATGTTTGTTATGGTCCACCAATTTTTAGATATGAAATACAAAAATAAGCAAATAAATACAATTAGAGCAATTTAAATAATTACCTTATATTTTAGAAGAAAAAAATGTCCTTTCATATTATTTCCTTGGTAACTGCATAAACCCAAATATTAAAGACTAAATATAACATTTCCTTGTAAGGGGAACAGACGCAATTATTTGCCTAAAATTACTATTGATTATATAAAATCATTTTATAAAAGGTCATTTCAAATTGGTCATGCTCATTATTCAAGAACCTATTATTTCGAATTGAATTGAAATGAACATTTCTTAGTATGGCTTATATAGAAAAATAAATTATGTATCATTAAAATCCCAACATCTTTGCATTCAGGAAAAATTGTAAAAATTAACATGAGTGCATTTGAAAATAACTTTAAAATATAATAATGAATTGGAGTCTTTCTTCTAAAAGTTTTCAAATACATTTCACCCATGGGCATTTGGAACTTTCTTTCTGTGGGGAATGTAGGAGATATGGCCAATTAGGCATTAAAAGTTCTGTTTCTCTTTCCTCTTTAGTAAAAATATACGGGTAGTAGAATAAGGAATATATTTAGCTATTTAAAACAAAACAAAATCCTTTTTTTCTTGGCTTTCCTTTGCAAATACAAGTAGTCAAAAAGGTTACAAAGTCACTAGCTGTGTCTTGGAGAAAGAGCATTTACTTAGCTAGAAGATTCTTTCACTTCCCCCTGTTCTTGTTTTTCCTGGGTACAATTAGGACTTAGCAGTTAGTACCTTACTATTGATCTTGTTAAGCAGAAAGTCATTTGAAATATTAAAGAAAAGAGTAGATAAATGGAAAGACCCTGACACCTATTAGTGACATTGTGGAGACTCAGAATCAGCCCACAGCTACCTGCTTAAAACCTTAGTCACATTGTAAGATACTTTTATTTCAGGTGCATCTCTCTAAAAAGCAACACTATTCATCACTGATACCCTATTCCTTCAATTACAACAGTTCCACTGTGTTCCCATTTGTGTCCTAAGAGACAAAAGTTCAGTATACCTCACCATTTCTGAGGCACCCACAATTGTTTCTTATTCCTTTCCTTGCTAAATAGATCTCAGGGTTTCATGTAGAAAAGACGGGTAGCAAGACGTAAAAGTTCCAGGGATAGGGGGTGAGAGTTGTGAGAGTTCGTGAAAGTCTTGACATTTACCAATTTGAACTTGGAACTAAAATGTGTATTGGGTAGAAAGTTTAACATGAAGACCAGTAATCAATTAAGATTGCCATAACTGGGCTTGGCGCCTATGGCTCAACCGGCTAAGGCGCCAGCCACGTACACCTAAGGTGGTGGGTTCGAATCCCCAGCCCGGACCCACCAAACAACAATGACGGCTGCAACCAAAAAATAGCTGGGCGTTGTGGCGGGCGCCTGTGGTCCCAGCTACTTGGGAGGCGGA
>NW_003852524.1:5429641-5443090 GCF_000181295.1 Otolemur garnettii
AAAAAAAAAAAAAAAAACAAGATTGCCATAACTTTTATAGCTTTAAAGAACTATTTATCTGGTTATGTGTTCTGTTTGTTTTTTATAAACATTGATATGTTTCATCATGTTAATTTCTTAAGGAAACATATTATAGTTATATTTCAACAATTGTAATTATTTTGAGGTTTGAAGGTATATAATTATAGAAGAAATCTTGGTGTTTATCTGTTGTACACACAGAAAAATAGATGTGAGAATTAATCACTTCTCGGCCTTTTGGCTAAGATCAAGTGTGGAGAATTAAATGAGAAATATGCATGTATTTGAGAATAGACTGCTACCCAGGTAGGTCCTGTTTTTAAACTTTCTATTTTGGTTTTGTCTTTGAAATAAATTGACAAATAAAATACCTAATTGAAAAAAATGTAGAAATTATTATATTTTAATATGTAGTATATGCTTCTCCATTAAGCTATCCATCAAAATATTTAGTTTAAATGCTATATTCAAATATATTTTGGTTTGGTAATATTACTTTCTAATTCAATGAATTATTATTTATAAATTTCCTGGAAGACTTTCCACTTTCAAATCCCTTGATTGGAAAATATTGCTTTACACTTTCAAAATCAAGAAAATGACTATCTCCATTTCATTGGGAGACACCCATAACTAATGAAAGTTTCATCTTTCATGTATATGTATGTGTAATAATATGTCTATTTATAAGGGGCAATTCTTAGTATTGCCCCATCTGTCTGGAGATAGCATATATATATATATATATATATATATCTCCATTCAATCAATATACAATACAATATTGACTAGTATATGAAACTATAAAGTGTGCTGATTTATGTTTAAATTTTATGCATTATTATTACTAACAGGCTCAATAATAAAAACTAAAATAAAAAAAGACAAATATCACTAAAAACAAAGACCTGGTCAAAACCATAAGACAAGCTATCTAATTTGGCAGTGGCTTATTAAACATTACATCCCTACAACTTTGTGGATTATTTTATATAAACTATTTTGTATATGAATAATGGCCTATAAAACACCTAGGCCCTTGCCACTCATGTTGTGTAACATAAAGTTACCAGTATATTATAATTCTGCTGAGAACTTCTATGTTTCCTTCTGTCTCCACCCACCATTTTTGATTTCTTTAATATTTGTGAATTTCTGTATAGTTTTACTAGCCATGTGTGTACACATATATACATATACACATATACATGCACACATACGTACACACGTATATGCATATAATTACTTTTTAGAATATAGTATGCATCTTTAGTCATAGAAAATGTATTCCCCTACTGCTTGTTCTTTGTTACATTTTTATTCAAATTATTTCCTGCATGTAGGAATAAATGTAATAAAATTGACCCCCTCTTCTCAAGACTGATCCATTACTGTTCAGACTGAACATCTATTCCACAGAAAAAAGGCCAATGTTCCCCAACAATCAGGCCAACCAATGGTTTAGTGAAAAGTTGGTAGTAGCGTGTCTCTTTCACCCTGGAGTTAACATTTCATCCTGATCATGTTTAGCATGTTATTCTTGCTGTAAATTAGATGTTCCTATACACAGTGCTTCACTCAGCGTCACTCACAGAGGCTCACAGAAGTTTCATGTGCTGGGATGAGACCCTGCCTGACATCCCTCAGTCTTAGCGATATACTTTATGGCAAATGTGGCATCACAGTGAGGGTCTCACCTTGGATTCCCCTGGTTTGAGTACATGTTACACCAACCAGGAGTTTCTATCTCAAAAGAACATCGGAATAGCCTCTTGAAAATGAAGCAGAAGCATAAATTCAGACATTATACCCTGTTGCACTGTGGAAAAGCATCTATGTTGTTAACTTCAAGTCTGACTAACAACTGATGTAATTGGGTATGATAATAGGTTATCTAAGAGCACTTGTGTTGTTCCTCCATTCAGTTTTGTATTTAGCATGTATGAGCAGTATCTATGACTTACTGAACCCTCATAGTCAATATAAAACATATAGAGAACTGGTATATGTTCTAATATCTTCTTGTTAACCAGACTCATAAACTTAAATCTACGTTTCAAAAGAAGATGTGGTAATGTTCCCCCAGATGAAGGTATTTTAATACTGTAGCTTATGAACATATTTTTTGATATCAGATGGGTCTATTCATAAATTCTTTGTGTATTTATTATTAGGTCTATGAGTTAGATCATTAGCATTCTCTGAGACTCAGATATTTTTGTTTGTTAAATGACATTAAACACTTCTATTTAATGTAATAGTTGTAGAGATTGGCATTGATTAGATGCTTTATTTAAAGCCTATTATGTGTCTCTGTATCTAGAAAATAGCCTAAACTCTGGATTTTTTTTTTTTTTTATGCAGTTCTTGGCTGGATCTGGGTTTGAACCTGTCACCTCCCGTATATGGGGCTGGCACCCTACTCCTTGAGCCACAAAGACCACTTGAAAACTGGAATTATTTTTAACAGAATATGTTAGAATTTTCTTTTGATTGAATTAAGAATGAAACCAAAATATAGCAAATGAACATCCAACTGGCACCACAGGAATCTGTCATCGCAGAAAAACATTGCAACTTTTCCAGAAACAAGACAAAACAAAACAAAACAAATTGTGGTCTGAAAAGAAGTTTAACTTCCATCAAAACCTTCAAAACTATCTGTAGCTTCCTTAAAAAGCAAGATATATGCATGGCAAACTAAAATGCAAATGTTAAGATATAAACTTACTGAAAAGTTTTAATTTGTAATGAAAAAAGTAATGTTAACGAACAAGGGAAGGCTTGGTTAGTAAGATTTTTATGAAACTGTAATGGATATAAAAAATGTGAGGCATATATGAAAGTGTATTTCAAACACTTATATATCCCATGTGCAAACCTCCTGTAATTCAGGGCAGAATAATGTGTTTGCTTCATGATGTTTTCAAAAGCCAATCTAAACCTTGAATATTTGTCTGAGGTGAATCTCTATATCTCTTGAGTATAGCCTATTGTCTTAGATAAAAACAAAGAGATTATAAACTTGATTTCTAAGTAACGTAAAATTCAATTTTGACCTCTGTCTTTCTGTGCTGGAGTCTGAAAGGTGTGTTGAATTTAGTAAGTTTCTAGAACACAGATAAAGATTGAGGAGGCAATACTTTCCCTAGGTTATAAATCTTTGTTTTTTGATATAGAAATAGTTCTTCAGTTCTTTATAGTAATGTATTTAGCTCATAGCTACCTACTTTTTGATTAATATTAAATCTATTTTTATGGAGGTAATATAAAAATGTTATGTTTTTTGAGATTAACCAAGTAGAACATTAGACTTTTCATTTTGGTAACTTCAATAAGCCTTTGTTTTGTAAATACTGGTTAACTAAGTAACTATTGTGATATACTTATTTTCCCTATTGTTTAGGATAGCTACATACACCAAAAATGAAATAGAATTTCCTAACTTCCTGCAGCAAATTCACCTGACTTATCAGTTTAAATATTTTTCTTTTTATGGGTCAAATATAAATATGCTATATACATATGTATGTATTGCAGATGTATATATGCATATGTACATATGTATATGCTATATACATATGTATATATTCATATACGTATGAATATATAATGAATATATAATTCAAGTACATCACTCACCCTGTATATGAAATCATTAAGTGTAACATCTTTCACCAAATTTATTCTTTTTCTGCCTAAATTAGCTGGATGGTTTTTGATTTCACAAACATTGTCATTTCTTAAATTGTAACTCTTTCACATGTTTTTTCTGTCTATTTTACAAAGTAAGTACCCAAACATAGATATTTGCAAGAAATTCATTTTAGCAGGGGGTTGAAATATTTACAACTTGGTACTTGTGACAATTTTATAGAAAAGTAAAGAATCAGTATAATTTTTTGTACTACGTAGCTAATCAGACAAGTTTCTTTATGTTTCCTAACTAAACTCAACTCCAAGGATTTTTATATTTGGAAATTTAAGATTAAGGGTCCTTTAGAGATAGTATTCATAAAGAAAACTTTCTTTTAAAAATGGTGTTACTGACACATAACATTTGTTGAATTCATAGAAGTTGCTGAGACTTACCTAAGCACTTTAGGTATATTTTGTATTCCCAGTGCAGCCATATCACAAAGTAAGGTTAGCACATTCATGAAAGAGATACAGAAAAAGAGCAATATACAGAGAAAAACAGAGAGACAGAGAGGTGGCCGTGAGGGGTGGGTGTCAAGAGAATTATTTAAGTTGCCCAGTTGTCACACAGCTATCAAATGTCAGAAAAGTAATTCAATTTCTTGTATTTTGACACTGGAACTTGAGCTCTGATGATTGATCTTAACTACATCCCATGAGAAAAGCAACTGAAAGGAAGGGAATATAATATCAATAATACTGAGGGAGCATGGAAATTCTTTGTCCTTACTGTGGCATTGTACCTTTAAAGTGATCAAAGAAACTAAAATGGCTTAAGTTTCATGATGGGAAACTTTCGCAGAAAGTTACTTCCCTGAGAGAAAGATATGCTATTTTTCCTTGGCGTGTCTTTGATGATGCATCAGTAACTGTCTTTAAGGAGCTCAGAAATGCATGTTGGTTTGTAAGAATGAGTATGCACTGTTAGAATTATTTCTGTGCTACCGTCTTTAAGGAGCTCAGAAGTGCATATCAGTTTGTAAGAATGAGTATGCACCATTAGAATTATTTCTGCACTACCATATCTGCAGTCACAATTAAGTCTTTCTTGCCAGCATCACATACATTCTTAAAATGTATGTATTGTTTTTATCATCTTGACCCACACTAGCAATGCCATTGTCCTGTATTTAGAAACCTGAACATACAATCATCATATATACTTATTAATAAAGAGATTTTGAACGTGAGTCTTTTGGTGCCACCTTCTGGCATAAATTATAGTATAAAGTACTTCAGATTTTAACAAAAGTTTAAATGGTAAAGTAAGTTAATTTAGAAGGTTTTATGGATAGGGACACAAATTTCTACTTAAAGGTAATTTACTTCCGCTGAAGTCAATATGGAGAAGGAAAGGGTGAAGCTAAGTTGAACCATACAAAAAAATATTCAAACTCCAGTATCATTTTCAGTCTGTAATAACTGTACATATAAAGACAGAAAAGAAAACTAATAGGAAAAAGTGGTGGCATTAAAACAATTGTATGATTCTTCTAATTGTATTAATTTTATATTTCTAATAAACTTTAAAAATATTATTGTTTTCCTGAGCAACTAAATACAGGACTTGATAATTTTAATTGTGCTTTGAACTAATGGCATTTGATCCACAACTTTAGCTTTTACAAACTATTACACATTTGACACTTTACTCAGGTTACTTCTGTTTCATTAGGATGTTGTTTATTGTGAAGTTTAGTATAGTGCTATCTTTATTTACCACACACATGGAAATGATAAAATTAAAAAAATAATAATTTCTAGAGGGAAAGGTAAGGTAAGAAAGTTTTACCCTAACATGGTAAACTATTTTTCCAGAAAATCATTAGCACCTAAGGTTATTACATCTAGAATTTGAAAGAATCATAGGTGGGTTTCAATAAATGCACCTTGAACTCCTCATGCACAGTGAAACAGTAGGAGCCCATGAGGAAGTCAGAGCTAAGGAAAGCCTATGCAGAGGTTAGGTGCTTGGTGCAGAGTCTGGACAGTTGGCTGCCTCTCCTGTGGAGGGCTGGAAAAGGGAAAGAGCTATCTTACAGTATTTCGATTTTGAACTGGGTTGCTCGCTGGAGTAGTGAATAGACTTGAACAGTGTCCAGTGCCTGGGGTTGAATGCCAAGTAGGATGATTCTTTCATCAGCTTGGCTGCTATTGGGGCATTGCCATTGTGAGAAGACTGCCCACATGGGAGGAACAGTTTGCGGGGTCTTGGTTCATGGCTGACTCTGGAGGGCTTGCTGAGCTCAAGCAGTGATCCTTGGAGTGAGCTGAGTGACTCCTGATCCCCCGGGAAGGGCCAGCGTTGTCAGAGGACACTAGCTGATGGAACACCTGGGAGGTCTGGTAAAAGCTTTCAGAATCCAGTCTGGTGACTACTGAATGTTGAAACAGACAGGCTCAGATTGAGGGCAAAGAAGTTCGAAAGTAGAAACTTGTTCTCTTTGCAACTAGAGTGACTTCCAACCCCCATCATATGCAGAAAATCCAGCATACCTTCTCTGTCTCCTAAGACCACAGTCCCACCTGGTGTCCAGATAGATAGATAGATAGACAGATCCACAGACATATATATTGTTTTACATTTTACATATTTTGATCTTTTCAAAATTTTCTTTAATCTTGTCTTTTTTTTTTCCTTTTCATGGTTGTTATTTTTTGTTTAGTTGTTTTGTTTTGGTTTTTTTTTTGTTTGTATATGTATTTTTTCATTTTTACTTTTTTCAACAAGGGTTACTCCATTATTATCACGGTTTTTCAGCCTCTTTTACTCATTAATTTTTTACTTCTTTCCTTTTTCTCTCTTTTAGTAGAGATTTTTAACAGCATTAGTCTGGCTTAAGGAGACCATGATCTCATGTTCTAGGGTGTACTTTTGGCTTTGGGCTTTGGAAAGAAAGTATTAGTAGGTTCTTACTGAGACATACTACTGATCTCTTTCTATATGTGGCAGAGATGGGTTCCTGCTTTTGCCCAGGCCAGTAAGGAGCTCCTTACATAGACAGACCCACTCATACCAACCTTACAAAATTGTAGAGCTGTGGGTGTGGTTAAAGCACCAGGCCAAACACCACCATTTCTCCTGTTGCTCTCTTTCTCTCTTACTATCCTCTTTCTCTCCTTTTCTTCAATTCTTTCCATACTCTTTCTTTTTTATTTATCTTCTTTATCTTTTTCTTTTCTTTCTCCCATCTCACTCTTTACCCTTAACTTCCTTTTGGCTTTATACCAAATGGACATTTCAATACTTAAGCTCTGGGAACAAGTAATTGAAAGTGAAGGAGGTAGTGGGAAAGAAAAATTAGGAGTAGGAAGTGAACAAAAAGAAAACACACCTGATGGAGAATAAAAAAATACTGGCAACATGAAAAAACAGAATAGAGCAACACCCTCCCAAGGAATCATGAGGTAGCTACTACAGAAGATTTCACCTATAAAGAATTGATGAAAATTAATGAAGATCAGGGAGAGAGGAGAAGGAGGGAGGGGGGTGGGGGTTACAGTGTATGGCATACCTCTTAGGGGCAGGACACAATTACAAAAGGCTTTTATTAAAGTGTTTCTAGATGTCAAGATATTATACATCTTTGGACAATAATCCTGACTGCAAAGATGCATAAGGGTGTTCTGCAGTTTGGGTAATGTCACCAATTTATGTTCACTTTGCGAAAATTTATCCAGCTGCATCCAAATAAGTATAAAACATTGGCTAAGTATATATTACTAAATATCAAGAGTTCTCACAGAGCTAAAATACAGAAATCATTATAATACCAATGCAATAATAAAAATAAGCAATTCAATGAATAGAAGAGAAATTCCAGAAACATATTCATATATACATGACCATATGATTTATGGCAAAGGGAAGTTTGAGCTTGCAGCAGGGAAGTGATGTTTTCAGTGAAAGGTAGAAGTTTAATTAGATATCCATATAAAAAATTCATTGTGACTCTTTCCTTACACTATGTAAAAAATTTAATTCCTAATTAATTTAAGCTTTTATTTGGGAAAACCTAGATGGTATTGGTAAAAATTTATTAAACAGGACAAAAAAGCACTAAAAATGAAGCCAAAAAAATTATAATTTGGACTACCATAAAATTAAGACTTTCTAGCAATCAAAAAAAGATAAATCTTAAGAGAGTGAAAATAGAATGTTCATACTGGACTGAAATCCTCTTAAAATTTTTTAAAATTTTCTTTACCTTTTCTGATATAAGGATCCATGCACATTTTCCTTTCCCAAAGACACATTTTCCAAAGTTTCACCACTAATATCATGCAATTGTACCCCTATTCATCAACAACAAACAACAAAAAAGCAGTAATGCAGACACTTACATAGTTACTATATCCTGTAATAAATTCAGGGTACTTTCATTACATAATGAGAAGTTTTAGTGTGTTTTTCCTAGTATGGAAATACAAGGTTATAAAATAAATATAGTTACCTCGACACATCCAATATAAATTAAAATCATAAAAATAAAATAATCAAAATTTAGGAAAGGGAATGGAACAATACAGAGAAGATTAGCATGGCCCCTGCGCAAGGATGACATGCAAATTCATGAAGTATTCCATATTAAAAAAAAAATTAGGAAAGGGAACACTCATATTGCAACTGAAAACAGGAAAACTATCATAAGTGACCTAGGAATAGGCATGAAGTACTTAATGTAAAAAAAGAGTATTATTTATAAAAATAAAAAAATCACACTTTAGCAGAATTTGGTATAATTGATTACTTTTCAAATCTTTTAAAAAATTTATTACAAGGATTCTTTGGAGGGGGGGATTTCTTTCTCCCTCATCAGGAAGGTAAAGAAAATGAAACAGTTCTTCATGATTGAATTAACTCAAAAGGAATCCCAAATAAACGGAGTAATACAATTCCAGAGAAAAAATGAACACCTATCAATGCTTTCTCAAAATTGCATTTTGTTTTAGGCCCAAAAGCAATTCAGATTTTTTTTTTGGTACATTCTCTACTTAAGTGAGTTTAATTGATTTCTTCCAGTACGTTTCCAACCCTACTTGGATTCTTTCTTCAAACTTTAGTTTGGATTCACACATCAGCTGAATTGTTGGAATTTTTTTTAATTTTCTTTACCTTTTCTTATATAAACATATACATACATTCACAAATGTATAACCTTTCTGTTATTTGTACTAAGTGGAAAATAGTCATTTAAGTTAAATAGCAGGCCTTCAGGATCAATGACATCTGGACTCCAAGAGAAGACACATTGTCTTCTTCATCTTATCCATTCAGTCTTCTGTGGAAGCTTAATCAATGAGCAGGGTAAGGGTGACCCTGCCTCTGCAAATAAAACCTTCCAATTCTGTCTTCCATGTGGTGGACAAAAGTGAAAAATAGCTTTTCTCCCTATTACAAAAAGCAAGACTAATACATATTAAATAGTAGCATAAAAGGAAAAGTTTATAAGTTTATACTTATAAAGCAAAACAACTCTGATTGTTAAGTGTGTTCCAGTGAATAAATATGTTGTCCTCTGGCCAACCAAACCAACAACACTACTTGTGAAGAAGAGAAAGGGAGAAACAGAGGAGTTGAAACTTTCTTCAAAATTCATCCGTGTGGGTACAATGGCTTAAATTGTCCCATTTTCATAGCCAAAAGAACATCAAAAGAGAGACAATTTGAGCTTAAACTCCCTTTCAATCTCAAATTATTTTGTTCTTTTGCACATGCAATTTAATAAACGGATGTGAGGAGTTCTGCCTGGAGGGAAAACAGTAGCATATCAGCTAAATCTTGCCCTGTTAGGTCAAAAGTTGATAACTCAAAGAGTAGTCTGAGGACCACTTGCATTCGTATCACCTAGTAGCTTGTTAAAAATGCAAAAACTGAAACCTCTCTTAGACACTAAATCTGAGTTACCATTTTTAGAAAGATCCACAGATGATCAGTACATGTTAAAATTTGAGAGACAGTGTTCTGTAATGCCTGGTGATGAAAAATTAAGGTACAGAATGTGGAAACCCTGAAATGAATCAAATCAAGACATAAATTAATTAATAAATTAATTCCACAAACATATACTCTTTGAGGATAAATTTGCTCTTTGTGCCATAATCCATCTCAAAGGATGATTAACCATAATGTCCCATACAGCCTAACAGAGAATGCTGCATAAGAATCCCATTTAATCCAGTGACAATGTTCCATATTATATTTCATTATTAATTAAATTATATTGGCAGAATTAAAGGGATGCATGAAAATGCATTGCCTGTTATTAAATAAAATTGAAGTGCAAAATTCTCCCCTTTCCAATTACTTAGTTTGTTTCCATTTAGCTATAAGAGTTTTCAATTGGGCAGCTTGGTAGGTTGCCCCAAGTGGTAACTGAAGTCCATGATGGATAGAAATGGAAGCATCTTTGTTATTGTTACCATGGAAATTGTGCAAACCTATTTCAAAATTTTAACAAATCAAAACTATATCTATGCATTATACAGTTTCAAAACCAAAGATAGCATCCATTTAAAGCATTTGTTGAAAATAGCAGTGAACTTTTCCCATTGATTATGAAAGTCCTGGGATTTAACAGAGACTCTGTGTTATTTTGGAGAAGTATAATATAGAGGAAAAGTATGAGAAGAGAAAAAGCAAAAGCTACCACAAATATTTGTACCTGAAAAAAATCTGTCTTAAAGTAGCGGTTTTGGTCAGATACTCAGAAATAATGTTCTCGAAAATCAAGTCAAACAGAAACAGTCAGAAATTAAAAGAATAAGAAATAAATAGAGCAGAGACAAACACTGGAGGACACGATATGTTTTTCTAAGAAATAGGTTAAAATTTTAATGCCTAGAGATTTATAAAGTTTAAAAGAATATAAAGATGTTCCCAAGTTTTGCTAAAATGAGGCTAGAAAACACTGAACATTTCAGATTTTACCAGGCCAATGAAACCCAACATTGTTTAACAAAGTAGAGATTTTGGTGATCAGACTACAACTGCGTAACCCCAGAAGAAAGCTGTATCAAGAAAATCAATTAAGAGATGTGCTCTGAAAATGGGTGAGAGGAAGGTGATTATGAGAGCAATTGAGGAGCCTCTCCTGTGCCATTTGGGCACCTATTCTAGGTGATTATATGTGATTTGAAATGATTTGATGGAAAAGTTCTGAAAGTTCAAGAAAGTGACACATTTTCTGTAGTTAGGGAAGTAGATATGGTCACAGGAAACTTTCAGAACTACAGCATTTTAGTATGTGAATGTCAGGAGGAAATATACATTTTATAAGAGAAGATGCAGAGAAATGAATCTGACCACAGAAAATTCCTCCTGGACCTTGATTAGGCAATAGGAATACATCATTTCGGGAATAATTGTAAAGAAGAAAGTGAGAGTCAGGAGGTTTTTCTTAATCAATTAATGGGTTGGTAGGCTCAGAACCATTACACTGATATCTTACAGATGGGAATTTGCAAGAAAAAAAATATAAAGGAGCATTTTAGAATAAAAACAATGAAGGTCTGTTCTAAGACAAAGAAAATATCAAGGAATAATGATACTCAAATGCAGAAAGCACATTGGCTCTCTCTGTTGGAAAAGATGCCAAATTAGTTTAACAAACTACATAGGACTTGTAACAATTCAGGTGGAGCTGCCTGAAAGAAATAGAATAGGAATGGAAGACTTAGCAGACATAAAAGTCAAACTGAACCCTGGAAAATTCAAATGCCAATGGTGGAAGAAACAGAGGACAAGACATGCCACAGGGTTCGTTGGTCTTCAATGGTAATGTGGGCACAGTCAGTGGAAATATTTACAACTCTTCTTTATATTGTGTTTCTGGTAAAGTGGATTTTTTTCAGCTTGACAGTTATGGGAATGTACTACAAGAAAGTAGGTTCAAAATAGCTGAAGGATCCACTGTGAACATATTATAAAGAACTCTTAGAAAGTTACTACTAAGGATTTAAAAAATGTAAGAAATAGCAATAATTGTATTTTAGGGAGAATGCAAACAGAGGCTCTTGTGGAGCATAGTAAGTTATGAATAGAGTTGCTGTGCTTGGGAGAGAGAATAAGCTAACAACATGAAAACCAAGCAACAATAACCACATGCACCTAAAGCAACATTTGAGATCCAGACACACAAGGAGCAACTTTAAGACCATTCTCTTTCTCTCTGTGTACATGAGTCTGTGTACGTAACCACACATAAACACAAATGCCCCACAGACACTAATGGGATCCGGGAATCTACTTTACACCTACAGATGGACATTTAAGGTACTTTTATTCATGTTTCATTTTCTTTTTGCACTTTTAAAATTTCAGAATGTTAGGGGGTACAGATGTTTTGTGTTTGTATAGATGGAGTGAAAGTTGTCCATGTGAGGGTGCCCTTGCCCAGATAGTGTTCACTGTACTCAATAATTCTGAAGTTACCTCTCCCCCTTCCCTGGCTTGATTTTCATTGAGATAAAGTTTCATATTTTTGTAAGAAGTTTGGTTTGTTTTAAATATTACTCAGTAAGAAGGGAGGCAGGATGATAAGCATACTGTAAGAAAGAAATAATGTCTCAGTGAACTTATAATGATAGGTTTGGTAGGTCACAGATTCGTGGTTCTCAAACAATTGGCAGTGATGGATTTACAGTCCGGGAGAACAAACTCAAAAGAAATGCTCACTTTTCTTAGGTTTTACTGTCTATTCATCTTCTCCCAGAATATATAAAAGTACTAATAGTTCAGGACCATGAAGCACATAGCTCTGGAAGCCTCAATCACAGAGTCTGAGTATGAACCAATGACATCTCATGCAGAATTGCAAAAGTCAGCTTCTCTATTATAGTTACCGGATGGTAATAGCAATACGGAGCATCATGCTTTGGAGCGATAATTAACTAACTTGGTAAGCCTTTATGGCATTAAAAAAAAACAACCCAAAACAGGATTCACGCTTTCAGGTCTCTGCATTGGCTGCGGTGGCTCTACTTCGAGGGACAGACAGTAGATCTTTTAGTGGAGTTCAAATGCTTTCAGAGAGACCAGGACATACCTAGGTTTGGGACGCTGGGACCTCTGCTCTGCTCACATTATATAGGCTAAAGCAAACTCAACAGAGTAAAGAAATATACTCCCCCATGTGGTGAGATGAAAGGAAATAAATGTTTGCTAAAGAAAGTAGTAGGGAAAATAATGGCCCCTTAAAGATTTTCATCTGTGAATATGTTACTTTACAGGATAAAAGTAATATACAAGTTAGGATATAACGTTATCCTTGTATTTAAGGATATACAAGTTATTAACTGCTAATCTGGGCCCAATGCAATCAGAAGTTCCTTTTTAAAAATGGAACAGAGAGGCAGAACAGAGAATTAGAGGGAGATATGACATATACTCATAGGATAATAGGAAAAAAATGCAGTATTGCTGTCTTTGAAGATGGAGGGAGGGATCTAACATCTACGAAATGAAGGCAGCTTTTAGAAACTGGAGAAGACAATGTAATAGATTCTCTTTTCCATGACTAACAATGGAATTACACCCTCCCACTAACTTTCATACCAATGAAACGAACAAGAGCTACAAAAGTAGAAGGTAATAAAATTGCCTCATTTTAAACTGTAAGTTTGTGGCAATTTGATACAGCAGCAATAGAAAACTAGCACAGATAATAGTGACCGCACTAAAACATAATTGAATAATTATGCTGGAACAATTTTAACTCAAGTTATTTG
>NW_003852524.1:5443411-5444478 GCF_000181295.1 Otolemur garnettii
TTTTGTTTTATGTGGAACTTGTATATTTATCAGTTAGGTAAAGTTGCTTGATATTGTTGTTCAAGTCTTCTCATTTCTTCTGATTTCCAATATCCTTTTCTTAATTACTGAGCAAAAACAGATTTGAAGAGAAAGTAAAGACTATAAAAATAGACGTGGATTTATGAGAAGGAAACACTTTTAAACTGTTGGTGGAACTGCAAACTAATACAGCCTCTTTGGAAAAAGGATGAAGACTCCTCAAAGAACTCAAAATAGAACTGCCATTTGATACTGTAATCCTAGTAGTCATATACTCAGGAGAAAAAAAAAAATTTATCATAAGGATGTTTGCACTATATTGTTTATTGCAGCTCAATTTACAATCACCTAGATGTAGAAACAGCCTAAGTGTCCATCAACCTATGAATAGAATAATATATGTATGCCATGGAATACTATTCAGCCAAGAAAATGATGGAGACTTTGCATCTTTTGCATTAACCTGGATGGAGTTGAAACACATTCTTCTTAGTAAAATATCACAAGAATGGAAAAGCAAGTATCCAATGTATTCAATGTTAATATGAAGGCAGGAGATGAAGTAATACATACCCACATAAGAGAAACACTCATTTCAATGCAAGTTGGGGGGAGTGGTGGGGAAGGGGAGAAAGAAGAGGAGGGAGGGGGATTGGCATCCTCCCAGTTAATGAGCATAATGTGAGGCTATATTATGTTCCACTTGCTGCATGTGGAACACAATTACAACAGGGACTTTACCTAACAAATGTAGATTGTAAACTAATCATTTTTACCTTCATATTAATCTGGAAAAAATAAAAACCTTAAGGTAAGATATAGAAATTAGTAGCTGCCCTATAAGAAATTGTATTATCATTATCTGTAACTACCTACAGCTCCAAAATTATTTGGAGCATAAATTTTCTTATTTCTTTCTTTCTCTACAGTATTTTCTTTCATTCTTTTTCTCTCTTCCCTCCTCCCTTTCTGTCCCTTTCTCTCCCTCTCCTCCCGTTCACATTTATTTAATATTTTATATATAAATATAATTGATTTATTTAAGT
>NW_003852524.1:5444767-5445648 GCF_000181295.1 Otolemur garnettii
TTTTTTTTTTTTTTTTTTAATGGATGAAGGACCTGAGCCATATGGATTCTGGCTCATTTCAATGTAAAAAGGGGAATTAGCTATACAACAATTATATTATATCAAAATTATATTGTACAAAAAGTTTTCCTTTGTATCACACATTTAAACAATTCTTGTTAATTTACCTTTTTAAAAAATAAATTTCCAGACAAAAATCTATTGCTGACAAAGTGGCAGTGAGTATGTAATGTGTGTGTGTACATATATATATAATTTCAATTTACTAGCAATAATATTCTTATTCCAAGTTATTAGTAATAGGGACCAAGTATCCAGAAATTTCATGATTATGAAATTTTTTTTTCCTGTAGGAAAAAATTAACTTTATCAGTATTGCTCAAAAAACTTAAAAGCAATTAATTCTCGCTCTCTATTATGACCTTTTTAGATAATAATCTCTCAAACCTATGCTATGATTGGTATACGTAGGAAAATAGCTTTGATGAAACATTTTTAAAACATTGTTATATGAGACCATAATAAGTCATATGGCCCACCGCCATTACAATGTCTCAAAGGACCATACCTAATTCCTTACACACTTTAGGTTTTTTTTATTATATCAGGATGTTATGGGAGTATAAGCGTTTTTGTTGCACTCCCGTGTTTATGACAACACAATTCAGAATTGCAAAGATGTGGAAACAACCCAAGTGCCCCTTAATACCTGAGTAGATTAATAAATGTGATATGTGTACACCATGGGGTTCTACTCAGCCATAAAAGAAAAATTGGTAAACTAACACCTCTTGCATTAACCTGCATGGACTGGAGACCATACTTCTAAGTGAGATATTGCAGGAATGGAAAAAGAAATACATTTTAGTTTTTTTAATAAT
>NW_003852524.1:5446058-5448405 GCF_000181295.1 Otolemur garnettii
TACGAAGATAGGTTACGCCTTGCTAAAAAATAAAAATAAAAATTCCCACAGCCATTAATCCTTTTGGAGTTTCATTATATAATCAAATAGGCAAACTATTCTTATTCCACTTAAAACAACTTGCTTTTACTGTTTGTTTTGTCAGAGGAAAAACTGCCAAAAGCAAAATCAAAGCTGTAACACATCCTCCCCAAATCTGGTATTTAGATTCTTTGCAATGCACAGCCAATATTCATAGTATCAGGCCAGCCAAGAAGCACGTCAAGTGTGGAGGTAAGATTATGGATACTGACTTGGCTTAATGGCAGCCATGCAAACATACGTTTGGTTTTGTGATTTTTGTCTCTAATGCACAAAAACATTTTCTGTTCTTTTGACTAGAAGTTTGATGTAAATAAAACCCCTTTTGTGATAATAAACTATTTAAGCTTTAAAAGATGATTTTTAAGGAATAAAAGGTAGAAGCATTTAATACCTTAGTGGATTAACTTGGGAAAACAACAACAAAAAGCTACTAGACAACACGAGAGAAAAGTGTACTTTTCCACTAAGCTATTATAATCCAAAATACGAAGATAAACCAACATAAGGTTAAATCACAAAATAGAAATGAAAGAGTACAAGAAATGGACAGTTCCCTGTGGTCCTCTTTTAAAGGTTATTTTTGTTTTGACAAAATATGTCTTTTCATGTCACCCTGATTCAATTGACTTTATGCAATCTGAATATCCTTTCAGACTCTCCTTTTGTCATAAATGTTTGCAAAAGTCTTTTTAAAATAAGTAATCATTTGACAATCATGTCATTTCACAATTTTTATTAAAACTACCTTTCAGCAATTTTAATTTAAATTTTTTAACCAATAATTGGAAAACATGTATAATTTAAACAGATTACTAGCTATCGTCTTTGGGTAGCTCTAATGGTTTATCTTAAAGGAAAGCTTTCCCATATGTAAGTCCTGTCAGCAGAATGGCATGGAGTTCCAGCTACAATACATTTTTGCAAAAATTTGTCAAAGGTCAAGTTCTGTGGTTACTGAAAAAACATGGTGCAATCAATAATAGTTAAATTTTAATATAAGATTGTTACTCTTTGTGTTATAAATATCATAGTTTAAATGTAGTGTGCTCTCATTCATGAATTTTATAAAATTATATATTGTATGCATATGAAGATCATTAAAAAATGAAAATAAAGTCATGAATTTTACATTCAGTTCTAATCCAGCTCCCACACTAGCTCTGCCTCTTTGACCAGTGAACAGGAACACAAAGAAATTGCACCCATGCAAACGAAGATTTGTGTCAGGTTAACTCTCTACATAGAAATGTCCAACCTTTAGAGAGTAAGAGAAACACAGAATGAATGCTATAAGAAAGATTTTTTACCTGCCCTAATTACCAGCTATAAAAAGCAACCACATTTTATCCTCAGTTCCTTTGTTCTGCTACCTTACTTGAACCTTTCATCCAAACATGCCATGTGAGTCCATGTCAAGGGGACAAAGAGGTGAGGAGACTGTGAATGTTATTCTCCACTTCTCCCTCCATGTACTTGTTTCCATCTCTATCCTGCTACCAGCACTAAAACACTTACTTCACAGGGCTCAAAACTGCCCTCTAAAAGGCCCTTAATCTTTACCTTTCAGGAGATATGTCCAATGGGAATCACTGGAAGGGGTTGAAGAACAGATGGAGAGAGAAGACAGGGTGTTTATATCCTGGCTTACTTCAATCTCTGTTTGGCAAAGGTTGCTCATCACATTTTTTTTTTTAATATCTGTATCAATCAGATTTAATAACCTATCTCCCCATACCCAGTCAGCCTAGGGAATGTTATTTCTAGTTGTGCTGCAATTCACGATTCCTTGTTAGTTTTTCTTAACCTGGTCTCTGCTTTGGTAGATATTAGCATTTCATTAAACTCTCGTCATTTGAGCACTTTTTAGTTCACCATCTGTTTCATGTGTGAATTCTGATCTATGCTCTAAAAAATTCCAATCTATGCTCTGTAAAATGCCTGGACATTTTACACCATTTGGAGTGTTAAAAGACTTTTTTATTAAAAATAGTATCTATGCTAATAACAATTTCTAGTGTATATAAAGTAACTGCTGCTGGTCAAGGTAAAATGTGGAAATTAATAAAGAAATAAAAAGAGGAATCATGATGTAAGCTAAAGGTGATGTTCCACTTTATACGTGTACCTAGATTAACGTTGTATTGACCTATATACATACACATATCATGCATATGTAAATATCTAGAATTTTTGGTCCAAAAAATTTATAGAAGCTACTAGAAAGTAAATCCTATAGGATGCAGATTAGCAAGAGGCAAGGGGG
>NW_003852524.1:5448678-5450180 GCF_000181295.1 Otolemur garnettii
GCGGGAAAGGCTTGAATAATGGAATTAGGAGCAAAAATAGTACAAGGAAGTGACATAAACGATGACCTACCAAATAGTCATTTCTCTATTTAAGCTATGATGACAAGGCCAGCTCTGAGAAGGATAATATCCTTTTGATGTTTCCAGCCATGATAAGCAGCAGAATGAAAGCAGGGGAGATAAGAAGGACACAGCGAAGGAGCTACTTGGGAGAACTGCCCTGGGAAATAACTGAGACAAATTCGTTTTTGTCTGAGTCTACGAGGGGGAGAGGGAGATTGACACCCTTGTAAGTTTTTAAAATAGTATTTTTTTTTACAGTATATAATGTTATAAATCAGGACTCATACATGGTTATTAGTAAAAGCAAATACATTTCACATATGTATAATGTAATACATTTCAAGTATTTTGAAAAATTTAGAGCCCATAAGATAAAGTAAACAATTTCATTTAGCCATTGTCTTTTCAAACAGTCCCCTTGGAGATATTCCACACACAGTGGTTGTTCTTTCACTTCCCAGACACACTTCTTTTTTTATTTGCTGAATTAGCCCCTTTGATATGACAGGGTTAGTTGTTAGAGTACACGTTGTTTTTTATTTCTTATTCCATTTTAATTTTCACACCTTCCCCTCAATTCTATTAAGATTTAGGATTCTCTCCCAATTCTCTTAGGACTCAAGCATTTAGAACATTCACTGCTCAGGGAATTGTGTAACCAAAAACAACTAAGTCTTTTTAGGTCTTTTCTTTGTTGTGACAATGGAGGCCCCTTCACTGTCTGTGCTGATCCTATCTTGCTCTGAAAGCCTATACCTTGCTCTTACTCTGTGAACATACCTTTCTCAATCAACTTCATTTCATGCTTGGCTTTAAAAAAACACAAACAAATATTAATGATTAATGATTGAAGTTTCATCATGTTGAGTGTTTCCCTTAACAAATATGAAGTGAGCATCCTTATCTTTTCTTACCTTTGTTGGTTTAAAGCCTATTGTATCTGTGAATAAAATTGCAACACCTACTTTTTTCTGATTGCCATTTGCCAGAATTATGTATGACCATTCCTTCACTCTGAGTCGATATTTATCTTTTAAGGTAAGATGAGATTCTTGTATGCAACAGATACCTGGCCTGAGTTTTTGTATCCAGTCAGCCAACTTGTGCCTCTTTATAGGGCAATTTAAGGTATTCACATTAATTGAGAGTAGCGATAAGCCTGTTATTATTTCGGGTGTCAAATTTTTTGAAATTCCAGTGGACATTTTTAATCCTTTTGCCACTGTGGAAGTTGGGTTTTGATCACAATTTTATGGTTGAGTTTACTTGGGTAGTAAACATTGTGGTGGTCATTGTGGACCATGAGTCTGAGAATATCCTGGAAAGCTGGTATAGTTATTGCAAATTTCTTCAGCATGTGAATATCATTAAAGTATTTAATTTCCAAGTGCACATTGATCCATGAATGGATTAATAAATTATGGTATATGTATACCATG
>NW_003852524.1:5450316-5495653 GCF_000181295.1 Otolemur garnettii
ATTTATATTTACTCACACTTTCTTATGAAAGATAGAACACAACTATAGCCCAGGATGAAGGAGAGAAATGGAATGGGAAGGGCGGAGGGGGAAGGTTTGATAGAGGGAGGGTAAAAGGTGGGATCACACCTGTGGAGCATATTACAAGGGTACAAGTCAAATCTGTCAAGTGTAGAAGTAGAACATAAGTGTTTTAACACAATAATCAAGTAAATGAGGTAAAAGCTATGTTGATTGGTTTGATGTAACCGTGTCAGATTGTATAAAAATAAATCAACATAATTGTACCCCATATATGCATAAATGTATTCATGATCTATGTGTATTTGACTTAATTAAAAAAAAAACACAAACAAAAATCAATTGAAGTACACAATATATAGGAATGTTTGATTTTCATTAAGCTAGGCATTTTGATAGAGTCTTGTCATAGACCAAAGGGTTAACAGATATCCAGGAATGATAATAATGGGAATGTTTGAAGTGTGAAGACTTCCTTTGAAGAACAGAAAATATTTTCCCTGGATAAAAACTAAAGAAGTGGCAAATAATAGAGCAGTCTATTTCTCTGTTCCAAAGAAGAGATTGTATCTAAAAGGAGAGAAGTTCTGTGCTACCTTTTCATTTTTTTATTTATTCTTTTTTCTTTATTAAATAACTGTGTAGAGTGATGCATTTGTGGGGTACAGTATACTGATCTGATACACAATGTGAAATGCTAACACTGAACATAGTAACACATCTATCACCTCACTGACTTATTTGTTGTGGTAAAACAATTATACTCTTTTCTTAATAGTTTTGAAATATACCTTTGCAGTATGGACATTAGGTGAGGTCCCCCCCAAAACTTGCCACCCCCCCAGCCTCTCCCATCCTCTCCCTCTCCCTCCTCTTCCCTCCTACTTTCTGGACTATAGTTATGTTGTACTGTATGTATGTATGTGTAGGTAATTATATATTGATTTCATAGTCATATTGAATCAAGTATCATACATTGGATACTTTTTCGTTCCACTCTTGAGATACCTTACTAAGAAGAATATGTTCCAGCTCCATCCAGGTAAACATAAAAGATCTGAAGTCTCCACCTTCTTTATGGCTGCATAGTATTCCATGGTGTACATATACCACAGTTTGTTAATCCACTCATGGGTCAATAGGCACTTGGGCTGTATCTGTGTCTTGGCAATTATGAATTGGGCTGCAATAAACATTTTGATGCAAATGTCTTTGTTGTAAAATGATTTTTGATCATCTGGGTAGATACCAAATAGAGGAATTGCAGGATTTAATGGTCAATAGGCATTGATCAAAAACTAAAGCAAAACCAAATAGTGGCATTTATGTACCAAGTCATTCTGGGCTATACAGAGCTTCTGAGAACAATAAGAAATGTTCCAGATGATTCTCAACTACAGCATAAGACAATGATGACGATGGGAGAGAGCTGCTGGGCCTGAGTGTTGAGAGCCAGTAGTGAAGAACACGTTCACATTCACAAATTAGAAACAAATAAACGGATATAACGGTGCATCTCAGTAGGTTGGCTGACATGTATACAGACTAATGATACCAGGACTGCATGTGCTTCCCAACATTACTATTTAACGACCTCTCGGCATTGGCGCTCAGCTCTGCAACTTTTTACTTTTGTCTAGAATAGAGATAAGCATCATAGGAACTAAGGTTAACTTTCTTCCACCTTGATAAAAAGGTGATGCAAAATAAAATTAACCTGAGTTACAGAAAAATAAAGCTACATAACAGTGCATATCAGAGTTAAGGCTGAAAATTGGAGTGTATGTGTGTGTCTGCATGTGTGTAAGAGAACAGACATTAAATAAATTTAAGTATTTGAAAAAATAATACTTGTGTACAGCATGTCAATTGGTTGTATAATCAGGATGAACATATTCTTCATTTTATTTATCAGGCAAATAAAATGAAAGTTCGTATGGAAGAACGAAATAGTAAAGTTAACATTTTACAAATAATTTAAAGCTAACATGTAATGCACAAACCTTCTGTCTTGGCTTCTTTATAGCACAGAGAATTTTTTAAAACCTGCAGAGGGTAGGGTGATGTTTTCCATTATTACTTTGAGTTAAAGTTCACCACATGCAATACCTTAGGTGTCATCAATTACTGAATTATGCAAACACTATTTACGATCAGCAGATAACTCATTTTCATAAAAAAAAATCAACTTTCCATAATCTTTGGAATGATTAAGTTACAAGTACAATATTGTGAAAACGCATATTAAAAAAAGCTAGGCTCAGAATTATTTAAGTCTAATTATTTTCAGGTTTGTCCTTTATGGGTGCAAAAATGAATCACAGGAATGTTAAATGATAGATCATTAAACAATTCTTTTTAAAGCACTAAATTTGCCTCTGCAAAAGTATAATTTGTATACTGAATATTGACTCCTAAGATAAACGAATCATCCCCCAGTCCTCTCTAATTGCAAAACTGTCAGAATCCTTACACTGGCAAGCAGTGCCCTATTACGATGGCTTTTCAAAAAATCAGGGTTGATGAGAAGACTTGTGCCAGAAACTGTAAGCAATTAATTTTCACATTGATTTCTGGAATTCATCCAAACTTTTGAAAACAGAAAAGGGCTTTGCCAAACTGTCACTCGTGGATATATTTCTAATTGGGCTGTCTAATAACTTCACGGTGAAGAGGTGAGATTAAATAAACCTAATACTAAGTTGTTTGGTTTCTATTTTAATGCATAATGTGAAATTTATATTACATAGAAATAAATGGTAGAACAAGGGTAGTGCTTATTAGAATATATTATGGGCCAGGAAAATAATCCTCATTCAGCATAGAATCAAAATAGAATATGGCCATATGTAAACATTTTGAGTTATTCTTTCTTGAAGCCTTGATTTATCTCATAACCTGCATTCAATTTTCCAAAAAAACTTAATGGCTTCTAATTTATATATTATTGTTACATTATATATGGAAAGTATATATATAAAATATATAATCATATGATGCATAACATTTATGGGCGTATGTATATATTTAGCTGTATATATTACATATTCTCTTCACATTTGCCACTGCCTCTCTAGCCCACATCACCTCATCTCACTCCTGCACTACCTCTAAAATTACCCTCTTTAGATCTGTTCTCCACATACTAACCAGAGTCACTACGTTGGTTTTGTAGGGCTGCCATAACAAAATACCACAGATTGAACAGCTTATCATCTCAGTTCTCAAAACCAGTCCAGGATCAAAGCAGCGGCTTGTCTGGTTTCTCACGAGGCCCCTCTCCTGGGCTGGCATAGTGGCTGCCTTCTCTTCGTGCCTTCCGGAGATCCATCTCTGTGTGATGTGGCCCCGCTGTCTCTCTGTGTCTAAATCTCCACTTTGTACAGAAACACCAGGCAGAGTCGGATTGGATTAGGACAAACCTATATGACCGCATTTTACCTTCATTACCTCATTAAAGGCTTTATTTCTAAATACAGTGATGTTCTGAATTATCGGGTTTTAAGGTCTCAACATATGACTTTTAGGGGAACAAAATCCACCTATAACAGTTATTCTTTTCAAACAAAAGTAATGTTCTATCACATGTGCACTCTACTAAAACTTAAAATACAAATAAAAATCTATTCTCTCTCCAATAGCTTCTCTGAATACAGATGTCACCTCTGTATCAGAGAAACTTATCTCATTCTTTTCTATAACATCTAAGCAAGCTTGGGCCACTGCCCAAGGGCACTGCTGGGCCCTCCCTGTGGAACAGTCTTCTCCCGGATATCACCAAGACTGTCTTCACTCTGCAGTCACGTCTTTACTTACCTGTCCTGTGACAATTCTAGAGGGCTCCGTGACCACCTGTACCCCCCCCACTTTCCTATACTTTCACCTGCTTTTCTTATTTTGTTAATACTCAATAAATATTTATTATTTATTAATAATTCGTGAGCCCAACACATCTCTATTTGGGTCATTCTTTATACCTAATTCTTAGTATAGTCCCCAGTAGGTAGTATAAGGTTATTTGTTGGAGTTAATAAATGACTTGACTCATAAGAAAATGTTATTGATATGTTTGACATCTAAACAAAATCTCTATTTGGCATAAGCCATTTATGGAGGAAATTGATCAAATCAGTTTATATCCTACTTTAAATGTTTCCGGACAGAATGCAACGACCTCTCACAGATTCTGTCAAACACTCCACTCTATCTTCCCTGAGGAGTCTCTGAGTTTTAGGTTTCTTTTTACATAATCTTTTATTTCAAAACCTATTTTTATAGTTTTCTTCATATGTGGAACTTTTTTAGCTAGCTGGCATATAAGGGAGGATCTAATAAGCAGATTTCAATGGAAACAAGACTAGTGATTTTTCACTTACTGTATGCTCATGCATTTTATTCTTAACCACCTAAAGTAATGATGGATAATATCTCAGAGCTTAGAAATAGGATGGTTATCAGACACCAGGTCTTGTGCCTTAAGACCAGTTGAGACAAGAGAGCCTCAACCACAAGCCCATCCTTTCAACCAACCAGGGAGTGAGCATAAGCCTCACTCCTCGTGTTTTCATTACTACTGCTGTGATATTCAGGACTTTTTTTTTTCCCCTGATGAAACATTGATCTTTCAACTGTTAATTTATATAGCAATAACTTTTTTCAGAATATAATTTTCATCCACATACTCGGTCTATGTTCTTTGCATACCTTCTCGCATGTTTCACTGTGACCCTCCTTGATACTGGCTCCCTTTTCCACTACTGAAAATGTTGTGAAGCACTTCCTACATTTGCTTAGGGTTAGAATATGTGAGGAAAGGTTGAGTATGTAGGGCAAAGCATTTGATTCCTTAAATCATGCCATCTGCACTTAACTATTCTCTGCAGGTAATATATTAAATGAACATGGTATACTTCTAAATTATGATCTTATATCCAAGTAATTATTAATAGTAGACTTTTTACTTCTCCAAAAATGTCCTAATTGGAATGATAAACTGTACATTCATTCTATGAGTAGAAAAGGTTAAGACAGCAGGTCAGTTTGTCCAATTCTTTTGAATTACCAGAGGGCCCTGGAGCCATGATTGACCCTTGGCCAACTTTTGGAAATGTGGCCCTTGGATTATTCTTTATGTCATTGATTGATGATATTGTTTTGTACACATGGATAAATGGGGATATTGTACCTTGTTCTCAGTATGATTTCGGAAGATTTATAACTGAGATCTGGGTCCTGTACTGGGTGCTGAGTTTCAATGATCATGTCCATTAATAGGAATGTGACTACATGGGCAGTTTGTCATTAAATCCTCAGACATGTAGACTTAAGCAGGATTCTCAGGGAAGACACATCTTTCAGGGATTTCTATAGTTTACTGCTAGAGATAAAAGGAACTTCATGGTACCCTCTGGAGGAAGGGCTTGTAAAACTTGCCTGGTAACTCTAGACTTTGCCTAGTGTATAAACTTTACTTAATGTTTTTCCTTTTTTCCTTTTTTGCTTTTAATTTTTCTGTAATAAACTGTAGCCATATGTATACACCACTACATCATACCAGGAGAGTGAACTGCAATGTAAACTGTGTACTTGGGTGATAATGATGTATTCATGTAGGTTCTTCAAATATAACAAATGTACCATTCTCTTGGGGGATATCCATGGGAGAAGCTATTCTTATGTGTGGACAAGCAGGTACTCGAAATATCTTCATATCTTCTCTTCAGTTTTTCTGTGAACCTGCAACTGCTTTAAAAATTAAAGTCTATTAAAATAAGATGACTCACAGAAATAACTCTAGAATTACATGGTCATTTTCCTTGAGTAATTTTGCTGCATCCAGATTATTGTTGAATTTTTTTATCGTTGCTACTAACAGCATATAAAGGTAAATTATCAACGCCTTTGGACAGCAGTACAAAAATATCACTAGGTGAAAGGTGATAAGCTGGTCTTTTATTGTGTTATTAAACACAAAATGACCACTGAAGAGATCAGTAAGAACATATACAGAGATCTCAAACATATTACATATTGAAAATATGCAATAAAAAGCCTACCTGACTCACTGAAGTCCAGTAATCTATGGATAATCAGAGTCCAAACAGTCTCAGAAAAGATTTTCAGTTTTTCCTTTATCCTTAAGAAATCTAACAAATACTTCTTATAATGATGCTAAAGAGTCAAGAGTCTCTACTCAGATAAGAGAAAAGCCACAGAACAGTGAAAAAAATAGAATTTAAAGTTGCGAGAGGGAAGTAAGTCCTTGTAGTGATGGGTAATTCTGTGAGCTCAGTTCACATTAATCAGAGTGAGAATTCTAAGATGAATAAACTGTAGAATATGTGACCTTATTCTTTATAATAAGGTGATGATAAACGCATGAATTAAAACAGAATCAGGACGAAGACACTGCCCTGAAAACACTGATCACATGGAGGAGTAGTGCATAAAGGCAGCAGATTTCATTATAGCTACTTCATTGTAAGTCAGGCTTGTAACCATAAAAATATATATGAAATATAAAAGGTAAAATACAAAATCATAACAATGTTGTAAAACTAATACTTCAGAAAAACCTATTGCCAAAGATAGAAGACCTTGCCCCTAATTCTTAAGTAAATATGAGATTGAAAAAATAATCTTAAGTTAACCATGCTTTATGTACCTAAAGTACATGCTATAAAGGAAAACCAAATACCATTTTTAAAAGATAATTAATCTTTCACTGCAGGGCAAAAATTCTATATTAATATTTCTACGCAAGTATGTAGACGTGTGTGTTTGTGTATATATATATATATATAGAAAGAGAGAGAGAATATACATTATGTATAAGAAATATTGATTGAATTGGTATGTATCAATTCTTATATGTGTGAATTTATATATTTTTGCAATCATATTTATTGAACTTTTAAAATGAGCTTAATCTTTAGCTATCTACTTAATTCCTTGAGGATACATCTAATATGTAGTACACTACAGTTGTGCTTTTGCCTTTTCTAATACATTTAGTAGGCTTTACTTTATAGAATTCCAGCTATTTACTTTGTGTTGGTAGAGAAAAGTTATCCCAAACTTGCATATAAAGAGGGAGAGGGAGGCAGCCTAGTATTTAGGTGTTAGATTCAGACATTTTATAACAGCCTGGCACAAGGACTACATACTTTCTATTAGAAAATGCCTATTTTTACTGTGGCTGTTTACCCAGCAGAAGAAGTCCCTGGTGAACTTGTAGGTTGTAAAGAGAAAAACAAACAAGCAAACATAAATAAAAATAAACGCACATATATTGTGCAATAAAAAATAACTCATTTTGTAGCTACTCACCTTTTTGACAATATTTATGCTCCCTGAATCAGTTTTATCATTTGCCTGGTTCCTGAAAAAGATCTTAATAAACTTTAATTTTGACCCTACGTTAACTCAATATTTCTATGGTGATTATGTTCTTAACTCATTAAAAAGTATACTTTGACATAATGACACAGATTGCTCCAATCCGAGATTTCTTTTAAGTGTCCATGTGGCTGATTTATCTTTATCCTTATTTCATTTAGTTTTAATCTGTTACTTTGATTTAATGACTCTTTCCCTTTTAATTACAGGATTCAATAACCTTGTATTTATCATCATCACAAGGTCGGATGGTATTAAACTGTCACATTGCTTTACACTTTTATTATTTTTTCTTTTCTCTGCATTCTTACCTTTTTTTTTCTTTTTTTTTTTTTTTGCTTATGTGATTTCCAAATTCCCTATATTTCAAATATAGGGAATAGAATACAAGTACAGGAAGGGCGGCGCTTGTAGCTCTATGAGTAGGGCGCAGGCCACATGCGCATGCGCTGGATACATGCTCAGTATAATGGACAGTAACGTGAACAGCTTAGGTAAGGTGATATGGATAACGAGGCATTTCAATAACAAAGACAAGTAGAAACACATTGGAATTAACCAAATGATAGATGCCAGAATGGTAAAGGAGAGGGTACTGTGGAATGAATTAGTGAATATGCATTTTATTTCCTGCACATTAGATTTTTATGATGAATAAATGTATTCTTATAAATAAAGAGAATGGACATATGTATCTGTTTCTATATTTCAAAAGGTATTCTTCCAAATTCTACTATGATTACTTTCAATTATACAGAAGTATTACTTTATTTCTTCATAATCAAAGAGATTATTTTTAAGACTCTCCTCTAAAAAAATGATTTTATAACATTTATTTTTCTTCCACTTTAAAAAATGAGTTTGTCTTGTTGGATAAGTTGTTTATGCACAAAATTTCACAGAAGAAACTCTTTAGAAATTATTCCATTGATATGCATTTTGCAATAATTTGACTTGCGCCAAACTGTGTGTACTTATGTGTTTACTTTTATTTTTGTTTTATTTTCTGAAATAATAATAAATGTTTTTATTTATTCTGTGAATTATAGATTATAAAATATTTATAATGGGGAGCAATGATCAATAGACATTAAAATATCTATTTATGATCATAGAATATAGAATTAGGAAAGAAAATTTGTAAAATGCTGAGAATTTATAAAACATGAGTAAATGCTATGATCTCATCATCCAAAGTAACTAATAATTTTGACCAATTTTCTTCCCATACATTTTTCTACAAACACATATTCACAAGCAAGTTACATCTTCTCACATAGTTTGACGTATTTTTATAATGTTATTTCATGAATTTGAAAAAATGACATTTTATAAAAACGTACCTTAAATGTTTATAACATTTTATGCTATAGAAATCTAACTTATTTAAACATGTTTATTTTTGTATGCCTTATTATATTGAATACATATTACTCCTTTTTTAACCTTTAGATTTGATTTTTATTTTTGTCCTAGTTTAAATACTTAAGAGTGAAATTGTTCAACCTATAAATGGCGTCATCACCAGGACTCTTCTAGTTTTTATTCTTACCAAATTTGCTTTGCTTGCTAGTATCATATTTATCAGAGTAGAAAATAATTCTGCTCCGGGTAGTTTTCTAAGATTTACAGTCTCTACATGAATGAATAAAAAATAGATATGAATATCTAAAATGATTGAAATGGGACTCAGGTATTAGTAGTAGCATTCTTGTGATGTTTTGGTTTTCATAGGTTTTGTGTTTTTGAAACAGGAGAAATACAGAATGGAAGGGTAGAAGTTACAGACCCAGATGTTCTAACTTTCAAATGGCGGGGCAAAATAAGCTACCACTTTCTTATTTCTTAACCAAAGTTTTGCACAGCATGTTGATAGTTTTTGACATTTTTATTTATTTTCTTTTATCATATGATATACAACATTATAGTGGAGAACACTGGCCAGATGCTATTCCAATCAAAAGTAAATGTCTTAATTTTCTCTAATATTTAGACAGGAATGAAGCATTTGCAAATAATTATTTAGATTGTTACACTTTCCAGTCGCATTAATTTTGTTCCCTGTTCCATTCCCCAAACCTGCAATATCACGTCACTGCATAAAGCCTTTCCTTGACAAAATTAATTTGTTTATAATTTAAAATTAAAACTGTTTATTATTTAAAATGAGAACTTGATTCAGAGCTTCACATTGTTCTGGATACATGCACAGTATAACCGACAGTAACGGGAACAACTTAGGTAAGGTGATATGAATAATGAGGCATTTAAATGACAAAGACAAGTAGAAACACTTGGAAATTAAGCCAAATGATAGATGCCAGAACGGTAAAGGAGAGGGTACTGGGGAATGAACTAGTGAGGATGCGTTATATTCCCTGAACAGTACATTTTTATGATGAATACACGTATTCTTATGAAGAGAATGTGTCTCTTTCGGTGCACTTAACCACTGTGCCCATGTGTTGGAGTCTGGAGGACAATCTCCACGGAAATCGATTCCTCTTTTTTAACCTTGTGATGTAACTCTTTTTAAAATTATATTTCAGATCACTGAACTTAGGCGCCAGACACGGCCACTAGCTGGTGTGTAAACACAGTACTTTCCAAGCGTCAGGAATCGGACATTTGCGGCAGATCTGGGTGCAGATAACTCTTTTTTTTTTTTTTATAGAGACAGAGTCTCACTTTATTGCCCTCGGTGAGTGCCCTGGTGCCACACAGCTGACAGTTCCTGGCCTTAGGCGATTCTCTTGCTTCAGCACCCCGAGTACCTGGGACTACAGGCGCCCACCACAATGCCCAGCTATTTTTTTGCTGCAGTTTGGCTGGGGCCAGGTTTGAACCCGCCACCCTTGGTATAGGGGACCGGTGCCCTACTCACTGAGCCACAGGTGCCGCCCAGATAACTTTTTCGAAAGTCTTCAGTGATCCCCATGAGCCCACACAACCCGGTAACCAAGATGCAATCTAAAAGTATATAAAGCTAGAAAAAGGTAACACAAAGCAAAACAAAACAAAACAACTTTTATTTTTATTTTGGTAAGTTTTGAAAATCTCAAGGTGCTTCCAAGGCAATTTCCTCAAGAAATGGCGTGTCTTGATTCTTGGCATCCAGGACAATTGGTAACTGCATCAGACATTGTATTGTGCCCTTCCCAGAATGACTCAAGACACATTTGGCAAGAGAGACCCGGGCACACTCCAGATATTACAAAGCCAATATAACATTCAATCAATACATTGCCTTGTTATTTTAAATTAATAATGATTAAGAAGACCATCTCCTAAAGAAAATTTCTTTGGCTTTGAAGAGAGAGACATGCATTTGTGTCCTAATTCTGGCTTTTTATTTTATTTTACTACTATTTTTTTTTTTGGTTGGGGCTGGGTTTGAACCTGCCACCTCCGACATATGGGGTCGGTACCCTACTCCTTTGAGCCACAGGCGCCACCCAAGTCTGGCTTTAAAACTGTGTGCCTTTTTATACGTAGCTTAACTTTCCTGGGAACCAAAACAGATGCTTCCTAATGCTATTTTAAATTATGTAAAAATAAGAAATAATAAAACTTTTATTATTCCAGTTATGATATGCACATGTTAGAGAATTATAAAATGAATACAAACATTGAGATGAGAGTTGTTAGTTCGCAGTAGTATACAGTTTAAGTAGAAATTTTATACTGATTTAACATTATCTGATTTAACATTATCAGACTACGGGTGAAATAATACCTACTGAGTACAATGTACACTACTTGGGGGATCAGCACACTGGGAACGGTACAAAGCAATCCATGTAACAAAACTATTTGTATCCCTGTAATATTCTGAAATAAAATAAATAAACAAACTTGATTTTATTAACGAAATATGTGCTGAATTTTTTCAAATTGTTTTTATCTAAATTTACACATACAAAATGCGACATTTAAAAGGTCAATGACTTTTTTATGAATGATGAGTAAGTGATAAAATTAAAATTTAGTGCAGCCATTTAAGTAATTGCAAGTTATCGTATAATTTTATTTATATAGTTGAATTGTTTTATTCTATTTTAAAATCAGAATGATTGTTAAATTATAATTCTACTTCTTATGGTCTTCATGCCATACCAATTTTCCACAGGAAATGTTAATAGTTTACTAATGACTTCATTCTTAATTTGCAACACTGAGGAGAATTTAAGAACAACTTTTGAATATTAGTATAATTTATTTGTTATGTCTCAATGTAATACCTGACCGAAATTTCCTCCATATATCCCTTTCTAGAACCTGTTGCTCTAGACGAAGCTTTCATATATGTACTTTTGCATAGGACTTTCAAAATAATGAAGTATCACAAAAGTACGTTTCTGAATATTTGTGCTTGTTGGTAAGATAGGCCTGATTGAGGCAGGTATTTGCAATTACAGCCAACTGTTCTTTAAAGGGCTGCAACAGCTATTTAGAATCATAGCATCATCTTAATATTCCCAGGTACCGTAATGAGTTCTCACTCTAATTAAATGTGCAACTTGCAGAGAATATTGGGCCCCAGATTGCTGTGACTGGCAACAAGCTTTCTTTGTTTCACAGTCAAATTTTATATCATCTAAACCCATCCATTTTTAGTAGTTTCATTATAGATGAAGTAGAATTTTATTTCAATTAAAGAACTTGCAAACTGTTAAATACTTATTTACACAATTAAAATCTTCAGGAGAGCACATGAAAACAAAGCTGAAGAAATAAAAAAAAAAACCAAGAAAACAGATGGAAGAAATAAGGAGTCATCAAAGTTCAGTGTTAAAATTTCATGTTGGAATGACAGAATACTTCCTTATGGGAGTGACACCCCGGTGTGGCTGCATCTTATAGCCATCTCTGGGTCGAGATTAATTAACACCAGATATATTTTCACTTTTTTTTAACAAGCTTAAATAATGCATTAGGTATTGTATAGTAACTTTTGTTAGAAGTCATTTTCAAAGCATGTTTTTAAACCACCCGGAATAATCACACATTTTTAATGAGAAAAAAATACCCAAAGTATATTCTGTAATTTTTAAATTTTAGGTGATTTTATTCATTTTTAATTGTTCTGATCTGGCCCGTGTTAAAAATAATTTATCAATTGTTCTGTACATGCCTCATTCAATACTGTGTTAAAAATAGTCAAGTAAGAGTACATTTAACATCCAGAATCAGAGCAGAAACTTTTAAGTGTTATGCAGTAGATATTGTGTTTCCATTTTCCTGCCAAAATGCCCATTTCATTGTTGGCTTGGCTCATGATAAAGAAGATATAGATAAAGGCGGGATGAAATCCAACTGCCTCAGTGTGCTCATAAAATATAGTCCATGAAGGCACAGAGCATACGTTAGAGTAGGAGACTGGAGGACAGGACAGAGGACTTGAAGCCCGGGTGCAGGTGTTAAGCAAATAACCTTAAACAAGAGGGGCTGATACCTGGGTGCACAAACCAGCTTCAAGTGGTCTGTCAGTTATCTGTCACATTACATGCACTTTGGCTAATTACAGTGTCATTTACACGGTGGTTTTAAGATTTCCCTTCTCTAGAAATCACTGTGACAGTTCTAAAACTATATAAAGTACGAAAATTGGTGGGCCCCCAATCCTGGGACTAACTATTCAAATGCTTAGTAAAAGCCAATCTCTGGCCATTGAATATTTCTTCTCTCAGTTAGCAAAACTACAAAGTACCTAAAACTGGTTCCTCCTAGTGCAGCCTTTATCTTTTGAACTTCCCTCCTCTCTTTCCTGAGGGTGTATTTTTGCTTTCAATAAAAGCTGTCACTTGCTTGGTTTATGTGGTGTGTCCTGAAATTCTTTTTCTGATGATGGCCAAGAACTTAAAAAAAAAAAAAAATCACCATTCGGAGGCTGGAAACATTTAGGTCAGAAAGCAGAGCTTCTGAGCAATCAATATAGAGAGCCATTCTGGGGAAAAATGTAATGGATTTCAGGGCTATTGCAGAATGTATAAAAGAGAATAAAATGTTTCAGGAAGGCAATTGAAAAACTGTACTTAAAGTGAAAGTTGATATTTCATAAACAGATACTGAGAATTTTTGTTTTGATAAATAGAAATAAGAATTGCAACTTAAGATTATCATATCCAGGGACCAGGGTTAAAACAATGCAGTAATACTCAGATGAGAATTAGCCAAATACAAGCTAGGTTGCAAAGAAATAGATCAAAATAGATCTTTAGAGAATAGAATTTGATTATTATATAAGAGTCTTAACTATAACTAGTTATAATTTGTTGTATATAATTATACTGTACAAGCTAATCATTCGTTTAGTTGTGTGTGGCAGTAGGGACTGGAACTGTCTTAATCCTTTTTGTGTTATTATAACGGAATACCTGAGGCTGGGTTATTGATAAAGAGAAAAAGTTTATTAAGCTCATGGTCCTGATGTCTTGAACAGTTCAAAGCTGAGCATCTAGCGAGGGCCTCAAGATACTTCCACTCAGGGCAGAAGGCAAGCAAGGGATGCCACTTATGCAGAGGTCCCACGGAGAGTGACCAAGCAAAAGTGGGGAGGGGAGCAAGGCAATTTTCCCCGCAGTCAATCTAATCTATTCATGAGGGGTCCAACCCTTGACCCACACACCTCCCATTAGAGTTAGACCCAACTGTCAACATTGGGGATCAAATATCAACCTGAGATAGGAGGGGACAAACCTCCAAACTATAACGGTCTAAAATAATTTTTTTGTGTGACAATTATAAGATTCTTTTTTACTTCTTAGTGTGACACAATTATAGTTTTTGTCCATTTGTCTTTGGTGTTAATTCTCATCTAACTCTGTTGAAGTGGGGTCTTTCAACATGATATTCTTTGAAAGCTACATATGAAGAAAATGTGTATTTCTTTTACAGGAGATTCATTTCTGCGAAATGAGATGACACGAGCTGATGTATGTGGAGGGATATCAGGATCTACCATCACCATGGTCCTTTCTGAGAAAGAGAAAGAGAATGATAGAATCTGACCACATTCTTTTTGGTAATGAATTCTTTAGTAAGGCTTTAGCTAACAATACGATGTAATCCTATATTTTAAAGCATTTATAGTGTTTCTTATTTCCTTCTTTTCCTCCTTCTTCCTAGAATATTAAATCATGTAATCAGAATCTGCGAATGAATAGATTCACATTCAGATTTAATTCTCACTGAACGTATATAAGCAAAAAGTTGTAAACACTGCTGCCCTTTATTCAGCATCTTCTAAGTTTAAAACATTGTTCTGGGTGATTTATATTTGCTATTTAATTTAATGCTTAAAATGTCCCCAGGAGCGTGTATTATTTTCCACTTTTACTAAGTAGAAGAGATCAGAGCTAGCCAAGTTTACACAGCTGGAAAGCAGTAGAGGTGGAAATTGGATTGAGGTTTCTCTAACTACAAACTTCTGCCCCGCCCCCCATGCAGACAAATCATATTCGAATGCTGTCTCTAGCCTACAGAAACTTACAGAATTATTTTTAAGATGAAGTATGTATTTGTTAAGTAGCATATATCACAGAATATTACATTTGATTTTGCAATGCAAACCAAAAATACCATCATAATCCCCAAGCCTGTATTTGTTGAATTCCTGAATTTCTTCCCTGGTAGCAAACATAAAGGCCAGGTTTTGTTTTTTGTTTTGTTTTCACTCTGATATTAACTAATTGTTCTGAAATGTTCGCTGCTCCGGGAAGCTCCCTTCCTGAGACACTTCCCTCTATTCCCAGAATAGCATATTCTCCTGGATTTTCCATAACTCCAGGGACCTTTTTTCTCTTTAGTTTTGATGTTTAATCTTATAATATTATTTTCAAGACTCTGTCTTTGTCCTGATACCTCTTCTGCTAGCTAATATTTCCTACGGAACCACCATCTATTTTGCTGGCTTCATTTAGTGAGCCAAATGTCATTAGCAAGCTATACCACAAACACAACTGTTTCTTATTTACTCAAAATTATTTCATTCAACATTTATTGATTCAGTAAATTTGTATCAAGTTTCTATTGTGTAGCAGGCACAGTTTTTGGCTCCATGACCACAGTAATCAAAAAAGCAAACCAAGTGTTTGTTTTTAAGCATTAATATATCAAACTCCTCATGTCTCACATCAGACTTTTTGTGATACCCTCTGAAAATATTTTTTTCAAGTATTCTCTGAGTGATTCATTTATATTCATTTTTTACTTTTTTTTTTTTTTGAGACAGAGTCTCACTATGTCTGTGTTTTTTGAGACAAAGTCACAGTATGTTGCCCTCTGTAGAGTGCTATCGCATCGCAGCTCACAGCAACCTCAAACTCCTGGGCGTAAGGGATTCTCTCACCTCAGACAAGCAAGGGACTGCAGGCTTCATTTATATTCTTAAATTAAATGCTTGGAGTCAGTGTGTCTCTTCATTTGCATGTTGTATCATGTCACCATCTTACAAATCTTTTCCTTTCAACTCTTACAGTCTGACTTCAAATTCTTACCACTTCTCTGGCATTAATAAATTCCTCAGGAAAAGCCTCTCAATTATTTTTCCTTCCTCTCAGCTGCCTCCTGTGTAAACTGTTTTCCACACTACTTCTAGAATGAGTTTTATATAAAAAGCAAACTTGACCAAGACACTCCCCCAAATCCTGAATGCCTGCTCTGATCTCTATGACATTCACATAGCTCGGTGTGCAAAACTTTGTCTCACTTTCCCTATTTGCATTAATTTTCTACCTATATACAGTCTTTTATTCAATCCTTCTGTGTCTGCAATCTTCAAAGTGAATAGTGCAATTTCTCACGTCTGTATATTTGTTCATTCAGTCCTTCTCCTTTCAAATTCTGTTTACTTTAGAGAGCTTTCTCTGGCTCCATCTTGATGAATTAGAGAAATCTTTCACATGCGTCTCAATACAGACCATCTCCAAAATCACTTTTGCACTTTAACCCTTAATTATTTTACAATGGGAATTGTGGACATGTTAAATATATTTGAACTTCACTTACACTGACAAACTCTGTCTCCCTTTCTGGTGATTCTTTCTCCTTTCTCCCTTCCCTTCTCTCTCTCTCTTTTTTCTTTTCTAGGTACCAGGTTAAAACAAACAAACAACAAAAAAATGGGGCATTAATGTACACAGCTATGATTTAATAATTAAAAAATGATCGAAGGTACAATGTTTTATAATTCACTGGTATCACAACTTATTAGTACTTATGGAGTATTTTTTTTCTTGTCATGTTTTCTTTCCATGTGTGCAAATATTTATTTACTTTCTCACCCTCCTCATATAAACTAAAATTCGAGTCTTTCTGATTATCCTCCCTGATTCTGCCCCGTGTTAGACCTAATGAATTAAATCTTGTATTGAGATTCCATAGATGCTTATTATGTCTGTTAAGTGGATTATAACTTTAAATAGTTTTATCAAAAGTTCTTGGTTTACCTCTGTGTTTTGAGGCTGCTTGGCTGTGTGTACGTGGTCTTCTCCCCAAGAACGTTTGCTCTCACCCTCTTCTCCTCCGTAGTCCTTCCTCATGGAATATGTAGAAAGGCAATGTAGCTTCCTGACTAGGGGCACAGTCTATGGAACTAGACTACTCAGATTGGAATCGCAGTTCTGCTCCTTTGTGCTGTGCAACATGGGACCTGTTACATAATATTTCTATCTCAATGATATACAATTATTTCATAGAGTAGTCATGAGATTTAAAATATTTACTTAAACTGCCTTTCCAGAACATCACCTTCTGTTAATGACAGTCAGACACAACTATATAGGGTGTCCATGGTCTGTGTGTAATTTAAAGTACTTTTACATTTAAATTCCACAGACTTTATGGATAACCTGTATGTGAATTTCAAGCGTAGTTGACTGAAGCACTCGAAATTTTGTATACATAGCTTTGAGCTTCTCCCCAAGTTTGTCTTCTATTCAAATAAACTATAAATGTGTCGATATTTTTCTTGAATGATCTTTACGTTTTATTGCTCATTAATTGCCAGTGCAGTGGCATTTTTTTGCTCATCATCGTAAGTGACAGAACGCCAAGTAGAAGGATGTTAGTAGCAATAGAAGTGATAAATTATGTATCTTGGTAACAAATATACCCTAATCAACAGTGTTGGAAGGTTGATGTGCATTCTATTGGCATTCATTAGCACTCTTTGATATCCTTACATAATTAAGCATATGTGTGTATATACATATACATGCTTAATTATATGCACACATATACACCTAAATTTAAAACTTGATTATTGGCCAAGGAATTAAAATTATGATGACTTGAATTTATATTTTGCATTTCTTGAAAAGTAAATAGGTTTTATTGAATCTTTTTTCTTCTTCTTTTTTTGAGACAGAGTCTCATTGTGTTACCCTCAGTAGAATGCTGTGGCATCACAGCTCACAGCAACCTCAAACTCCTGGGCTTAAGTGATTCTCTTGTCTCAGCCTCCCAAGTAGCTGGGACTGCAGGTGCCTGTCACCACACCCGACTATTTTGTTGTTATAGTTGTCACTGTTGTTGGGCAGGCCTGGTCTGAATCTGCAGGCTCCAGTGTATATAGCTGGCACCCTAGCCTCTGAGCTATAAGTTCAGAGCCTATCGCACTCTTTCTTGACATGATTTTAGACATTATGCAAGAACTTAGTAATCCTCTTCTATTTGAAGCAACTTATCTGTCAAATGTGAGCAGCCTCTGATAATAGTTACAAAACCTGCCACATCAATAATCATATTAAATATAACTAATCTAAATGCTCCAATTTATTATATAAATTATTTTAACATGCAACTAATATTTTGATCAGAGAAATATGCACTTTCATCCAACACTTACAAAGGTGAGCTGTAACAAACAGATATTAAGAATCCTGAAAAACTGGTTGTTAGATGGAAACAGATACTCAGGGCAAACTTGTATGGATACGATAATATTTGTTAGACTTGCTCAAATTATATTGGATTTTTTACAGACAATGTACACTGTCTGGGTGATGGGCACACTTATAACTTTGATTCAAGCTGTATAGAAACAAACCATGGAACCAAAACATTTGTGCCCCCCTAATATGCTGAAATTAAAATAAATACCTACATACATGAAATTGTCAATAAATAAACTTATGTTTACCCATAAAAAAGGATATATATTCATTATTAAACCTAAAATATTTACTCTTTTTAAAATTGTATGTAATAAAAGTTTGGTTCATTTGGTTATTTGGTGTTTATTGTATTTATATTTTGGCAATATGTATCAAAATATAGTTCATTGTTTTTCACTTGGTATAGGTTGTATCTCCACCATTTGAGATTATATACTCACCCTTTTAATTTTAGTGCCTTCATGGCCATATGTTTATATTCAATCATTAAACCATATGGACTTATTTCTGTTTATAACAGATGATCGAATGTCATTTTATAGTAATTTTATTTATGTAAGGTAGTTGTAACAACATAGTATATTGAAAATCAGTCCTTCCAAGATTGTTTGTGTACGTGTCTGTCTCTGTATATCCTGTGTATTACAAAATATTTATTTTATTTAAAAATTATAAATATTTTATCCTTTTTATACTAAAATCACATCCATATTACTAACACTGCATCCTACTATCTATTTCATCAAATTTTTATAGTTTCTATTCATTCCTTCTACGCATTCCTTTCAACACCAAAATCAAATTTTTGTGTTATAGCATTGTAACCATAATGTTACTTTTCATATTATATTTGTCACATTGATCATTTTAATACTTTGGATTACTTCACAGTATGACTTGATTCTTGCCAAAATTTCCTCCTATCTCTTAGATCTCTTTTTACTTTAGATTGATATAGCTTTGAATACGCATGTATTTAATTTTCAATGCAATACTTAGGCTGATTGCATATTCCCAAGATACTACATTATCTCCCACCTTAATATGTCTTCCTAGAATCATGTTGCATCATGATATAATGTAGAATTTGAATAGGTTTTCAAGAGAATTTGTGACTAGGACAAATCACTAACTATTTCTAGGATTCTTAAGTACTGAAGTACATAAGTGGAATAGAGATACAATACCTAGAAGCAGGGATCTGGTGCAACAAAGACAGTATGTGGCACTGTCTTTGAAACCAAATCATTGATATATGTTACAAAGAACTTAGGGAGGCTCTTGGCAAAGTCTGTTCTGTCAGAAATTTAAAAAAACCTAAAGTTTATCTGGTTGATTTATAAACAAGAAAGAACATGAAGAGAAAAGAAAGAAAGATAATCTTACAGAAAGTGAATCTGCAGATTAACAACATTAAATCCTCTATTCCATAAATATTGGTCCTATACAACGATCAAAATCTCAAGTTCCCTTTGTTATAGCACCACGGTGGTATAATCTCGGCCATATGCACAGTCTCCCTGAGCCACAGAGGTAACAGTGGTTTTAGATGGATTCTCTTGGACTGCTTTGTCCTTGATGTTCCCACTAAGCTTCTGGCAGATCTATCTTTATTAGCATTACATCCATATTACAGCTTCCATTAATGGCCAGTTTATGCTGTATTATTTTTACAATATCCTGATGTGTTCTGTACACAATTCCAGTCTGATCCAAATAAAGTTGGGCCCGTTAACAAGCATAGAGTGCTGCTAGTCTTTGAGACTTGTCCTGGCCCTCCCTTATACAGAATCCAGCCCCCTTAAAGAGGTTCAGTTTGGACTGAATTTGAATCAAAGTCATCTACAATGCTCCGGAAGAAAAATGCACTATGCCTGTTGCTATAACCTTGTCTCAAATAAAATAGTGAAAATTTCCATAGCTATATATATCCATTCAGTTTTATGACTAAGGATTTTTTTTAGTAACTTGACAATTTAATATATTTCTTAATTAAGTTATTTTATGGTTAACTTTTTACATTTCTACTTATCAGATGAATTTAAATTTTAATTTACAGGACTAAATTTTAAATAGAACTTAAAAAAACATTGCATTCTCATATTTATATATTCACTATCATATCTTTTAAAAGGAGATTATTTTAATTCCAAAATCGCATGATGCAGAAGTTTGTTTGTTTTTTAAATTTTAACAGAAAAGAAATAGTATCTTAACAATTGAAACAGATAGATTGAAAGGCTGGCATGACGTTTGTTGTTATGTCTGATAAAAAATAAAAGTTGTGGTAATTTCAGAAATCTAGGGAGTAGACCCGAGGACTAGCCCTCAGAACTAAGAATTTGACATTTGCTAGATGATTTTGGTACAAATTTTCATTACTTTCTACCTCATAGCATGTATACAAATCTTCTCTAGCTTATCCATTTTCATGAAAAGTAAATTTAATCATATGAATTTGTAAAAAAGAATATATTTTACTGAAAAAAAAAAAAATATATATATATTTTTTTTTTTTTTTTTTTTGGCCGGGGCTGGGTTTGAACCAGCCACCTCCTCTGGCATATGGGGCTGGCCACCTACTCCTTTGAGCCACAGGTGCCACCCTCTACTGAAAATATTTTATGGAAATTAATAACTGGTTTATTTTTGTCAATCTTAAAATTTAGTATTATTGTGTGTGGTATATCATGTCATATATGAAAGAAAGCAGAAAGAAATATAATTTAATAACATTGTTATAATAATTATGAAATTGAAAATACAATTCACTTGGAACTCATTGTTCAACAAGTACACTAGTAATTTTTCCTGGGATAAATTTAATTCAGCAATTTCAAAATTTGAAGAAAAAATTTGCTTTTCTATGGTTCATTATCCACACAGAAGTTGGAGTGATATTTTGAAAGCTAAAATCATGTTATTTTACTGCATGAGTAAAATCATTAAAATTGTATCTGACTCTAATTACAATAAAAATAATTATGTGTGATGAAATGCTGTAAATAATCTGAGCTTTTCAGGCTTTACTCCAGATATTTTATTTTTCTGTTTCTTAAAACCATGCTTGAAGTAATTAACATAACACTTATAAGCATACAAATTGTAAGTTTCATCGCTTCTTATCTGTGAGACTTTGGCAACATATTTACAGTCTCACTAGGATAATCGTGCTGATACTGGAATTTCGTCTTCAGAAGGTCCTTGGTCTCAGAGATTTGGAGAATGTATCCACCAACCACGGATCTGCGGTATGACAGAATTTATTCTAAAGGAAAGAATACAGGAAAAAAAAAAAAAGCACCAAAGCTCCTGGCAGAGGGAAAGACTTAAGTCAGAAAATCTCCCTACCTGGATTCCTTGTTTAGGGGTATATATAGTGCATAAGTTCTTTGTAGTTACATCTGGCTAGGACTTGGTAACGAAGGAATGAGTACAGTCCCTCCCGCTGGAAAACATGAACAAATGCATTAACGAATGGAGACCAGTCCCTTCCGTTAGAAACTAGGTGAATGAACGCGTTAATGAATGGCTATAGGGCCGTGCCTGTGGCTCAAAGGAGTAGGGCCCTGGCTCCATAAGTCGGAGGTGGCGGGTTCAAACCCAGCCCCGGCCAAAAACTGGGGAAAAAAAAAAAAAATGGCTATAGTTCATTCATGAAATTGGCCAGGCCTAGGAAACTTACATGAAATTGACCAGGCCAAAGAAAAGCTGGGTAGCCCTGAATGCCGGAATCCTGTATCACCCTTGGGCCTGTGAAATGCTCACAAGGGAGTAGTGCAGCCCGAGGAGGACTTTCTAAGTCCAAGGGGTTCTGGGGTTGGCACTGGCAGCAGCGCTGGCTGTGCCGAGGTCTCTCCCTCAACTAGGGACCAGGCGGCTTCAGCCCCGCTCGCCCTCTCTGTCGCACTTGGTTCTCCAGCTCCGCCTCCCCATGTTTGCTAAACCAACCGCCTGGGCAGAGATGCAGAAGGCCGGGCAGGTCCTCCTGGGTGGCTGGTGCTGACCCAGCCCGGTGCACTCGCCTGTTATCAGCGCTATCTATTTTGTGAAGCTGTTGCAAGGAGTAAGTGAACTAATAAATTTAAAGTGTTTGAATTGTTTTCTAGGTCACAGTCCCTGGTAAACATAGGCTATTTGTACTGCGATGATTTTATCCCAGAGCCTTTATATTTCTTTACCATTACTGGAATGCTCGTCTCCTACAACTTAACAAGAATGTTAAGAACTTAACATTCTTTCTTATATGTCTCATCACAAATGTCACTGCTGCAGAAGAGCCTTTCTCAAAAACGTGCAGAAAGTAGCCACTTACTCAAATCATCCCCTCATTCTATTTTACTTTCTCTTACAGTTAAATTTGTGTGAACATGTATAATATTCATATGTTTTAGTTTAATTCCATCAACTATAACACAAACTCCAGAAATCCAAGGACTTTGCTTATCTCATGCATTGATTTATATACAGGAGCTAAGATAGTATCTTATATGGCAGGTCTCAGAAGAATAAATAAATGATTAATACATATACTATATATACCAAAACAAAGGTTCCAAATAATGTCTCCTGTAAAGAAGAACTTAATAAATTTGTATATTGTGAAAAAGAAACTACATTATTTTCATTTTTAACAATGAAAACAATTCAATGACAAAGTCAATGTTGAATTCTCATCCAGCTATGATGAGTTATGAGACAGTTATGATTGTCTCCTTGAACTTACTCGTTGATTGGGATTCCAAAACACCATGCTTTCCTAGCTTCCTTCCTACTTGTGGTTTGCTTATCTTAGTTAACTTGGCTGGTTCCTCTTTTACTCCCAAGTCTCTTAATGATCGACTGACTCCTTGCTCCTCTTTCCTGTTTCCAGTCACTTCTTTAGGCCTTCTAAAAACTCATGATTTTAAATGCCATCAGTTTTCTGGAAGCCCAAAATTTGTACCCCAAACCACGCTCCTTTCTATGAAATCCAAATTTGAAATCTAACAGTTTACTTAGTATCTTGTTTAGAACTTCCAACAGACATCTCAGATGTAAAATGTCCCCAAATTATTGAACACCCACCCTCCACCCAAACTGCTCCATCTGTGGCCCCCTCCTTTCTCTGTGTCGATTCGGTCACCATCCTCAATTCTATCAGTGCCAGTTGTCCTTTTCTCACATGTTGAATGTGATTCACAAGTAATTCCTGTTCAGTCCCCTATAGAGTTTATTCTCAATATAGGAACTAACATGTCTAATAAGTAGGAGGGATCACGTCACTTCTTACTTTTCTATCTTACTCTTACTCAGCACAAAAAAACATTATATTGCTCTACAGGACCCCACATATTTTTTTCTCTCTTTAGTTCTCCAACCTTCCATTCTGCTGTTCCCAACGTTGGTCTTTTCTCTCTAGCATAGAAACCCAGACATGCTCCCAGCTCCCAGTGTTTACACAATACTTGACAATAGCTCTCACAGAATGATCTTCTCTCAGACACCCTCATGGCACTATCCCTCACCTTAAAGATACCTTTTAAAATTTCTGCTTTACAATCAGCCTTTTCCTGACTATTCTATTTAAAAATATAATTCCCAATTCTATTGGGCACACCCGTTTTCTGTCCTGAAAATTAAAAAATTTTATTTTTTATTTAACCGATTATCTCCATTATTTATCTCATTTATTCATTTACTTGTTTTTTACCTTTTCTGACTAGTTAGAAGACAGTTTGAAACTTTTTTTTGAAATTTTAGTATCTCTATAGGACAATAAAGTTAAAGTAACTACTTTGTGACCCATTCGTTCCCTTTTACTTCCCAGAGAATCTCTTTTCAACTGAACCTTCAGATAAATAGACTAATGATATTTGCAATAATGAACAGTCTTATTTATGAAATATTCTTTGTAAAATACTTTGGCTCAAAGACTGCTTATACCAAATGCATATAAAATTTGGAAGACATGTCTTCCTGAAAAATATCATGAAAACAAAACAAGTATTTGAGGTATAAGTTGATATTTCCTATAATTTAAATGCTCACTACTATGTGAGAAATTTCACAAACCTCATATAAAAAACCTGATCTATTATTCTGAGCCAGATATACATACTCTGTAGGAGAGAAAGAGTCTGGAGAACCACCAGGAGATGCTCAGATCTCTCTCTCTGTCTATAGATTATCTATATATTCTCAGAATTAGTAGTAAAGCTTGAAACTATGAGGTTTTTTAAGAAACTGTGGACTCATATTCATTAAGGTGAATCTGATTCCCCAATTTCATATTATGTATTCTCCCACCTAATAGCTAAATGACAGCCTGGACTATCATACTTGACTTATACATATGTGGTGCATGAATAAATATATTTTCCTCATGAAAATATTTACATCTTTTAATGTCACCAGGTGATCACTTTTATTTTATTTAAAATTAGAAATATTTTGGGTGTAAAACTAAACTCTAAGATTTAAATGCGAATGTGTCTTTTCTTTTTAATACAAATACACCAAGAGTGAGACCAAATGTCTTATTTAAGTCACAATATTATGATTTAATAAATAATGTTTAAATTAGTATATCTAAAAAGTTATAGCCCAAATAGTTATATTGTGTGTATATTTTATAATACTTACAATATGAAAAAACTTATCATTTTAGTTTTAAACCTTATAAAAATTAAAGTTTCCTTAATTAGGTAGCAATATCTAAGTACAGAGCCCATGATAATAGTCTGAGATACATATTTATTTCCTACAAATTCTTATATAAATATCTAGGAATTAGGTCCAGCCAACAGCAACACAGTGCCCAGTGCCTGAGTAGTCGTCTTGATTTACATTGGAGGATATTAGGAAAGACATCTACTATTTAAAAACATTTTCTAAAATGAATGAAAAAACTGTAAAAGGAAACAACTTTCTCAATTGAGTTTATTTATACAAATACTTTGAAAACATACAAACATTACCTCTCTTGTGGAAACTTTGATTTGTCAATCTTACACAAACATTTTCTCAGAATTATTCTCAAGTAAATAAAGGCTATTAATAGCACTAACTTTAACATTAGCACTGTCTAAAGATTAGAAGATTAAGAAGTGATTCTAAACATTATATTCAATTTAACATGAAAGTGCTTGTAATATTGCTGATATCAATTTTACTGCAGAAAACATACATCCCCAACCCAGTAAGTTTTAAAGTTTAATTGGAGCAGTATCTCCCGTATACATGGTTTCATATCATCTGAGTTTTAAAAGACCCCTTTTGTGGAAGACATTAATATTTTTAAATATAATATAACTTGGTTTCAAAACTATCTTATAATTACATAGCATGAAATCCTTATCCTTCTCAACTCAGTTTAGGTTTCAGGGTACTGTGTCTACTTCTGAGAGACAGAGACAGTTCCCAGAGCTAAAACATGTACCATGTACCCACAGTGGCTAGTCCCTCCCAAAGCTCCATCACCCGGAAAAGAAGCCCGTTCTTCCAGTGCAGACCAGGGTTCTGAGCCAGCTGCTCCTCGCTTCTAAGCAGGTGAAATTTCATGTACCTTGTCTTGGAATGAGCCCGCCCAGGGAACACCAAAATCTGTTACAGAAAGTTCAGTGTTTGTTCTTGTGGCCACATCAGAAAAAACAGGAACAAGTGGTTTTTAAGAAGGAAAAGGAAATGGATTACTTTGCTGGCAAAAGAGGAAACATGTCATGACTGTTTGTCTCAATGTCTCAAACTATGGATTTTTTGTTGTTGTTGCAGTTTTTGGCAGGGGCTGAGTTTGAACCCACCACCTCCAGTTTATGGGGCCGGCACCCTACTCCTTTGAGCCACAGGCACCACCCCTGGACTTTTTTCTTGATTAAATCATCTTATACGGTCATATTTACATGAATTCAATTAAGATGACATTTATTTTCAAAATTTATTAGCATGCAGTAATTAATTAGCTCCAAATAGTTATTGGGGGGAAAAAAGACATTGTTTGACGTACACAATTACTCAATTGATTATCCCCAAAGGAAAGTAGATACTTCAAATGAGGTAAGATAGGTTTAGCAGCATGTAATAGAACACTACCCTACTCATCAATAACACAGAATTAAATGATACAGCAATTTATTTTTCTCAACAAGTAAAAAAAAAAAGCCTAGAGCTTGGTCGTGGCTAGAACAATGTCTCTAAGGGAGACCTCAAGCAGCAGGTCCTTCCAGCTGACTGCACTCACATTCCCAGGCTTTGTTCCTATCGGCTTGTTCCCTAGAACTGCCAGCGCACTGATCATTATGTATGTGTGCTGAGAAACAGGATTAAAGAATTGGGAATAGCAAATTGTATCTTCCCTTTGCAAGGATATATGCCGAGAGTACCACTAAATCTTGAGTTGTCAATATTGTTCACCAGTGGACCACAAGATCCTTACCGCAAGCCTGCAAACCCAGGCTTTTGCTTAGTTGCCATCATAGACATTGCATTCAGCTATAAATTGGGATTTTGCAACTAAAGTAGACAAACCTACACTCAGAACATTCAGTAATAGCCTCGGTCTTCAGCGTAGTGCCGCTTAAAGAAATTAGGCAGGAAAATAAAAATTTCCTTCAGAATTTTTTAAAGATACAGTAGTGCAGTATTACTCAGTAGGTTTATTTGGAGAAAATTGAAGTATTCTTTCCTGCCATGTGCATTCTTTCTTGAAAGTTTCTCTAATATAAGTTTAAGAATTAGTTTCCTGCTATTCTGAAATCTCTAAGATTTGCCATTATGCTTTTCTCGTAAAATAGTTGTAAGGATTTTCATGAAAAATAACAATTAGCTGCATAGCTTGATTTTATAATTAGAAGAGTTGTGGTTTTGCTTCCAAATATATAAAGAAAAATATATCATAATTTCATCATTTTATTTTAAAAAGAATAATGATGATCAATCACTAAAAAGTGGATCATGTGATATTTATATGACTCTGTTGGGAGAGAAGATTTGAAGATGACAAATTTATTTTTAGTTATGCTGAGTTTGGGTGTTGATAACACATTTATTTAGAAATGTCCTATCGACTTAGAACAAATATTTGGAATAGAAAATTGCGGCTCAAAATAAATGAGATTTCTGAAAAGCAGATTGCTGTCCTCAATGATTCTAAATCTCTTGACCTCTGTGAATTATATTTTGGGATACTAAAAGGACTTATAGGTGAATCTCGAAATCTTTTGAGGGATAGGCAAGAAGTTATTAAATGGCAAGTAACTTAACATGAAGCAGATGAAGTTGTGACTCCAAAAAGGTAAAAGATAGTTCATAAAACTATCCCAGGAAAGATTATCAAGCACACCATTAAAAGCAAAATCTTGCACTTTAAATAGAAAACAGGGAAAAAGAATCTTGCATTCTTAAAAAGGAAAAGAAAAAGAAGTTATCTGATGACTCCATACTGAACCTCAGAGTCAAAGCATTCTATGATAGACATATTATTATCTGACAATTTGAATTTCACTTTTTGGCATTATTATTTTTGCATTTATTATTATTGTTATTGCAGCAATCATCTGATTTCTTTTCTGAATATATTTATATTCGTTCTTTACGAGGTTTTTGGTACTGGTCCTTATCTTAAACATTGTTATTGTTATTCAATTTTAAGCCTTTTTAATTTTGTGAAGGCAAAAAGTGGAAACCAAATAAACACATGTATATGTATAGAGATAATAAAATAAAAATAAATGATTATCTAATAAATAACTCCCCAGGAATTCTTGTCTGCAGCCCAATAGGCACTGTTGCCAATACTGACCAGACAGAAGAAAGGAGATATTTCTCCTCCCTATCTCCTGAGAGACTCTTTCTCTGTAACAAGGTTTAGGCGCCCATCGCGTCTCCAGGGAGTTCAGCATTTCCCTCCCTAACTCCCGAATGCACTCACTGTCCCTGCGAGGGCAGCCGCGCCCACAGCCAGCCTAGCCTCTCAGTGCTCAGTGACCTCGGGGTCCTGGCACTCTGGGGAAGAGAGTTTGCTTCCGGCTGCCGCTTTGCAACTGACTTGGTTTCTCTGCTCCACCTGTCTGCTGTCTCGGTTCCCTTTTGCCCATTGTCTCCAATCATTTTCTTAATTCAATTTCTAACCTACCTATAATAAACAATAGAAAATTGGTTTTAAGCTTATTAAATCATTATTTCTGGCAATGTAAGCACATCAAGATATGACTCTTCCCATAAGTACCCACATAACCACCCACAAACAGCAAAAAGGGTAACATTTTTTTGTTGCAATCACAAGAGATAGGAACACTGGCATGCCAGGAATTAAGGATATTTGAGGAAGAAATAAGATAAACATGCTGGCTCTGTGACACAATTATAGGTGAAATAGTAGCTGCCTAGATAACCTTGAGGAAATTGGTTTTTCCTACTAACTGCGTGTGGGCTGAGTGGAGGTGACATGCTTCTGTGTGCTTCCATATGCTGTTATTTGGGTAAAATTTCCCAGGTGTCTTTTTCTTCTTTTTTTTTTTTTTCAACATGACAAATTCTGAATCACCCTTTGGAAGAACTCAAGCACCAGGACCTCTGTAAGGGATCACGTAACCCTCTTTCTAGGGACCATCTATACCATTCATACAGCATCACACACAGGCCTCGTTTAGATTACTTACCACTTTTGCTCAGGGTTTTTATTTATTTTGACCACACCCATACTCATATCCTCATAGTTATGAGAATTTAGAAGACAGGGATTTTGTCTTTCCATTTTTATCAGAAAAGTGAAAAAGTACTTTACCGGTGTGCTGATAAAGAAACATGCGGTGAGAAAGAAATAGCAATATTTTAGGTAAAACTTCAATAAAAAATCAAAAAGTATTGAATAAGTCAAGATAAAATGAAATATCAACAACTTAAAGCCTTATGCATTGAGTAAAAAAAAAGCCAGAAGCATAAGAACTCAATGGGAGAGATGTTTCTTGTGACTTAATAGAGCTTGTAAAGTAGAGGATATTTCAATCGATTTCATTTCAAAGATGGATTGATTGTGTGGATATTGTAAGTCTAGCAGTCTTCAGATCATGTTGATAAGAATGGTGTTTAAAACTATTCCAAAAACACAATATTTTGATTTGGTCATATCACATTTCATTTTTAACATTTTATTGGTTTGTTGCTACATTTAAATAATATAAGTATCAAAGGCAAAGTTATATAAGCAGAGAAAAGAATTCCTTGAACAAGGTCCATCATCTTCTTGGTCTTGATCACTACTAAAATTTTTCTTGAGTTTTCTGTGTTTAGCCAGGATAATGCAAGTATAGACGATCATCTCCCTTTCTATTTTACATAAGATCGCAGATATAGACTACATTTATATTTTGCTTGTTTTTCATTAAAATATAATCTAGAAATACGTGTGTCTTAATATAGAAAGTCTTTTTTCATTATTTTCCCTGCCTCATAATATTCCAATAGATAGACAGGATTTCATCAATCCTCTATGATGAACATTTTAATTATCCCCAATTATGTGGTGTTATAAATGACATTTCTGTGACATTTGTTAACTTTACAAAGTAAATGCTCTTTTTTGTCCACATGGAATCATGTAGGGTACTCTTAGATGTAAAGTTGCTGGGTCACAGTGTGTGGAAAAACATTTACAATTTCAATACACATCATCAAATTGCCCTTTTGGTATCTTATTCTTTACATATAATTTTGGTGTAATACACTTACCTTTGTATACTTTTCTAACAGCTTATTGATTTTTAAAATCTTTTTCTAGAAACTTGCATGCAGCATATTAGGAAGAGTAACCCCTTTTGATTTAATGTGAGTTGCCAATAGGTTTTGTCTTTTGATAATTATCCTTTGAATTTCCTTAGTGTATTTTCTTGGCCAGTCAAAATTTTGATATAATTTTTAGTTGACGTGGCCTGTATTTTCTAGTCTCTTCACTTCCACTTTTAGATTTTGTCACAGTTATGATACAAAACATTCTCCAATTAGAACAATATCTTTCATTTCTAGCATTGTTGTTTATTTTATTGTTAAGAATTTTTAGCTAGTTGGAATTAATCTTGTCTACTTTAAGTTATGTTTACAACTCATTTATTCCAGCAATAGTTATTCAATGATTCCTTTGTTATCATGGTTTTAAAATATCATTTCGAGAAGAAAAAATTTGATTCTCACTAGATAGTTCAAGAGCTTCCTTGTATGTTCCTGTCTGCTTTGCAATTTGGTCAGGGTCACAGGTGTTCTTGTGTCTAAAGACAGCAGTTGAAGCGAGACTATATTTTCAGTAAGGGGTAGTAGAAAGCTATCCTATTTTTCTCACGTAATATTGGCTCAGTTGTAAGTTCCAGAAGTTTTAGTTCTGCAGTGGCAGAGCCCCGTCAATCTATGTATCTGAGTAAGCATGCATGACAAAATCTCACCAATCTGTGTTAGCCAAGGCTAATAATGACCAATGTATTTCCTCTTTTACTTAGAACAGTAAACCTTATTTATCTTATACATGAAGCCCTTCTATCTTTCTGGATGATTAGTCCCATTAGTCTAGTTGTTAAGATAAACATACCAAAATTGTCCAGGAGATCTCCTACCTTCTCATTTTTCATAGCTTATCAGAAAAATACCAGCTAGATGTGAATATCTTAAAACAAAGTGGGACTATACCACTTACATAGTATTCTGGAGTCTTTTCTACAAAGACTATCAATTAAGAAGATAAATTGTGGAATATTTTTAGTATTTATAAATTTTCTTTTATATACAAAAATGTTTGGGGGGTAAAATAATATCTAATGATCTTAGTGCCCCCCAAACCGTGAACATTCTTTCCAATAAAAGTGTGCATTTGAGGTTTAAGATCATAGTCACTAATATAAATGCTGAGTTTCTCACACATCCATATTTATACTGAATGATTCTAAATAGATCAGTGATTAAAATGAGACTGTAAGTTTACACATGGTTATAAACAAATTGATTTAATCAATGTGGACAGCTTTTTTATTCATAAGACAAACTCATACTTTGTAAAGTTAACAAATTTTTTATATATATATATATATATATTATCTCACACATGAGTTGGGGATAATAATTATTTGGTTTCCTGTTAAAAAAGTAAAAACAACTTGAAACAACTTGAACATCTTTACATTTATTGCCTATGGTAGTTTCTAATTATTTTTTGTTGTTGTTGTGAAAACCATTGAGAATTGGATAAAATTGAGGTCAATCTCTGTACAAGAAAAATAAAACCTTAGTAAACACTGTGAAATATTACTTAGAGTTCACAGATGCAGTTAAATTCATAGAGAGGCCCTCTGCCTCACTTTCCCTCTGGTAAGGTAGAAATAGTTAACAGATAATCCTTGTTAAGATTTGGAGAAGTCTAAATCATAACAAGTAGTGTTACAATTAATATACTACAGCTACTTCAAAAGTCAGTATTAACTCAAAAACTCTGTCCTATGGAAGTGTCTCTTGAAATAAATGCCCACAATTATTATTAATGTTATTAACATAAAAAGTGTTGACAGTAGGGCAGCACCTATGGCTCAAAGGATTAGGGTGCCAGCCCCATATGCCGGAGGTGGTGGGTTCAAACCCAGCCCCCACCAAAAACTGCAAAAAAAATAAAAAAGAAAAGTGTTGACAGTGTACATGGACTAAAATTCATTTTTAGGATTAGCACCTAAACATGATCATTTTAAAGTTAATTTTAAGTTTCTAGATATAAATGCCCATTATTTAAAAAGAATATGTTAAGTCTTTGAGAGAGATAAAAATGTCAGATCTCTTTTGTTTCTCTACAGTATTGCTGGTTTATTTCATGAATATGCATTGTTCAAACTGCTGTTTTTTTCCCCGCCCTCAGTATTTTACGTTAATACAGATTCCATTTAAAACCACGGAACAGACTGGCTGTCTTTCTCATGTCTCTAACGTTTGTATTAGGGAAACGAGTAAAAATCGAAAAAGCAAGGTGTAGATTTTTGGAAAGTTGCACAGTGAATTGGAGATGTTAAAAAATGTTGTATCCTTTGTCTAAGAACTGGTAGTTCAAAACCAGTGTAAAAAGCTGAAGGATAAATGTGGTTATATATTGTTTCATATTTTTTAAAATAATATTCATTGCAAATTACTTAAAATTGATGTAATATGTTGGATATTTTTCAAAATAAACTATTTTGGGTTTTTTTGAGACAGAGTTTCACTATATCGCCCTTGGTAGAGTTCTGTGGCATTATAGCTCACAGCAACCCCAAACTCTTGGGCTTAAGCAATTCTCTTGCCTCAGCCTCTCAAGTAGTTGGGACTACAGGCGCCCGCCACAACCACTAGCTACTTTTTGGTTATAGTTGCCGTTGTTGTTTTGGTGGGCCCAGGCTGGATTCAAACCCACCAGCTCTGATGTATGTGGCTGTTGCTGTAGCTGCTGAGCTATAGGCGCAGAGCCCAAAATAAACTATTTATAATGATGGTCAATATTAATTATAAGAAAATAAATCAGACTTCAAATTACTGATGTGTTTGTCTAGATTCTTTAGGTGACTATTGCTGTGCCATCCAAAATTTAATCATCATCACATTTTTTAGGTTGATTTAATTTATAGCATTTTCTGTAATTATGTAATTATTTAACTCTTGTCAACCATTATAAGATTTATCTTGTGCCTACCTGAACTCTTAATTTATTCTGGAAATTAGCTGGCAAGGATTTCTCTCCTATATTCTTATTTGATAATTTGCAATGACATTAACTGAGTTGTGCCAGCATTTTATTCATGTATACTCTACTTTTTTCTTTTGATTTTCATGAATTTGATGGCTTTTCTGCATCCAACTATACCTTATTCTACCTGCATTCTAACTATACATTATCTGGAGAAAAACTCAAAATATGTAAGAACAATTCCTAAATTTACATGTTGCTTACACTGACCTTGTAAATGATTATATTTGATAATCTTGACTTGATTTCATAGAGGTTTTCACTTATAATACTTCATTAATTTTATATATGTCATAGTTATATAAATAAAACTACATATAATATATGCAGTCAGTATTATACATACATAAAACACAGCACATGTGGAGTACAAGTGTGTATTATATATACTTCAAGTATTTACATGTGAAATTCATGATAGAGTATCTGTCTCTGTATGCTTTCCATTTTTATAAATAACAAATAATGATATCAGGTGCTATAATTGTATCCATTAGCACCACTTCATCTTCTCTTTTCTATAAACTTCTCTCAAGTGTAGTCTAATTTTAAGGTAATTCGTATGTTTTCTGTTTTGAAACTTTATAGCAAGAATAATGAGAGATCACTGCTATATTAAGCTCCTTCTCCCCTAATTTATTTCATATTTGAATTATTTATAGATTTAATTTACCAATCTAATGATTACTAGTATTTGATTTTGTCCATGATCAAAAAGTCATATACATTCTCACCATGTGTATACATATTTATAGACAATTTCATAATCACTTGATATATAAAGTCTTGTCATATTATTTTATAACAAAGAGTAATGACTCTTCTCTTACCGCTTTTCTCATTCACAACACCTCAAGGAGATTTTCTGTATCAACAAACTTTTCTTTCTTTTCATATTTGTGCCGATCCCAGAATAGTCACTCATTATCTTATGATGAAAATGTGATTGTCAAAGGGACTGTATTTTTAATGTAATCTATGGGAAGAGAAAATCCACACTCAAAATTTGCTTTATTAGCTCATCCTAATAATTACTTCCAACTCAACCAAGTAAAATTTTATGTGACTTGTGAATTTTTTCTTATAAGTCAAATTTACTTAAGGCAGGCAGACAATACATTGCCGAAATTAAAACCACAAACTGGGAGTCAGAAAGGCTGGTGTTTAATCTGGCTCCATCTTCCTTCGCATTAAGAATGCTGCATTTCTTGCCCAAGGCCTGCAATCTTTTGGCCTTATTTATACTCAAATTTTCATTGGGGCCTCAGGCCAATTTCATCAGCATGTGGTAAAACCAGCTGGGATTTAGATTCCTCTCTGGCCCAGAGCTGGTGTAAATAAATTCTACTTCTACATACACTAACAAAATCCTGCCCAGAGCTGCGTTCCTCTGTGATAGGGTAGCCCTGAGTACCAATGCCAATTCCCACTTTCACTTTGCTCTCCCTTCACCAAACACACAGATTCTCTCCCCCTATGCTGCCTAGGGCTAAGGGAGGGGTGTTACATACAATGCAAGACGCTCTTTCCTTCTAGATTCAAGGCCTCATTCCCTGTTGTTATGTTTAAAGTTGGTTCATGGGGTCATTTTTTTGACTCTGAGAAAGGCACTCTCTTGCATGAATAGTTGTCCAATTTGGTCTTCTTATTGGGACACAATTGCTGGTGAGCTCCCCTTGGCCATCTTTGTCATCCATGCTTTTAACTGAATCATGTCTGTCTTTGAATAGCTGATGATCGCAGGAAAACTGCAAGGAAATGATAATATTTGATGCATTGTATTCACACGAAACAAAAGCATAGCCCATATATAAGTGTCATCACACACGCAACTGTGTACCCTGTCTCTTATAGCTGAGTGTATGTTCTGATAAGATAGGAACAGTGCCATTTTAAACCCTACCTAGAGAGCTGAAGGGAAAGCCCAGTGTTCTGACCTGAGAAAAGACATATCAGGCAGAAGATTGTTTTCAGTTAGTTTGCAGCATAACATTTAAATACAGAATATAATACATAAGCAATTTGTAAACTTCAGGAATATTAGTTACAGGCACAATAAATATATTTGAATAACTGGAAATGATCTTATATGTAAGGTAGATGTTTAGAAATTCTCTCTATATGATGTTTTGTTTGACATATGTCTATAAATATGTATTCTGTCCATGCACATAATTTGACATAGGAGGATATATGATGCAGATAAATATACAAAATCTTACATTCTAAAACTTATACTGTGCAAACATTCACAACACATGAATGTGCAGTGTGCACTTGGTACATCACCGTGACTATCAATCTTTCACACTTTAATTTTACTCTCTGATATTCGGCCTCCTGTAGTTCCTGTGAAGCCTTCAGGGTAAGGTTTATATTAGTGTGTAGCCTAGTGCTTTTTGAAATTTAACGTGCACTGGATTTCCTAGGGGTATAGGACAATGTACACAAAATCATTTTCAGGAATATTGGTTCAGTGGGTGGGTAGCAAGGAACAGGATTCTATAATTTTAACAGGCAACTTTTCAGAAATACTGACTTAGTTTTCAGATTCTTTCAATTGCAAATGAGCTTGGATGAAACTCATGGCTCCTGATTTAAACGGAAGCAACAAATCAAACCTATCATTTTCTGAGAATAGAAAATAAATACATAAATTTCTTTCTTTCTTTCTTTCTTTTTTTGCTTAAGGTACAACCGTAGTACTTTTATGCACCATCCCTATTTGTATTTTTACATAAATTCCTTGAGGAAGATAATGTATCAAATTTTAAAGTCAGTTTTTGCTGATTGTTTAGGTGATAGCAAAACAGGGTTTCTGATGAAGATGATACAAGCTAAAATTTGTTCATTTGATTTCACAGTCAAGGTTAACCTATACATATTTAATTTTCTAATGTTTTCTCTCCAGTCTTGGTGAAATGCTTCGAAGGATAATCTTTCCCTTTGTCCTTTTGAAATTTCACTGTTAAGTCTAAAAAAATGGCTTTGACAACTTGATATTTGCCATTCTTTTAATTCTATCCCATTACTCCTTGTATCATGGTAAAGCTTCCCTCTTCTCTGTCTCATGTTTACACATGTCAAACATAGATACATTACTCTAAATTGAAATGAGCACCCTGGCAGCAGTAAACGTGAGGACGGTGTAATAACAGGGTAAATGTAGCCCATCTAAGCATATACAAGATTTACAAACTGCTGCAGCAAAGATTCAAAGTCACTCAGGCAAGAACATTACAAAGTCTTTGCCTGACCTTTGGTTAATGAGTGATCATGTTTCAGCACAAGCACTTTATAGCAGTAGTGAATATTTGGCAAATCATTGTTATTTATCTCCTATGTTATTGTAAAAAATACAATCATAGCTATTTGCATTTATTCATATTTATGAAACTACTCTAACAAGAAGTATTATGTTACAAGGAAAGAAAAATGTTTGTCCCTTTCTGCATATTTAATAATTTATAGATAAGCTAATGTACCTAAAAAACGCTCCTATATCCACTAGTTTTTTTCTTTAAACACGTCAAAATGTATGAGTTGATCTTTGCATAAGAATATACATAACTTTTCAATTGTATACAGTCTACGTCTGCTCAAAATACAAACCATAATGTGATCTTGTGTGTATGTACATACGTATTTCTATCCAAATTTGATGAAGAAGAGATTACATGATAAATATATTCTTTTAAAAACAAAACTTTTTCCTCAACATGATAAGAGATATTTCAAGTAATTAGTCAGAATTGCCTAGGTGCTTAGTGGAAACTCAATTTATTTCCAGTCCCCAAATTTGCTAACTATTTTAGAAAACTAAACTAAACTTCAATTTTCTCCAATTAAAAACAGAAAGGATAGGTAATGTTTTTACAGAGATAGAATAATGCCTCTTACTTAGATCCATGTTTATCCCTGCCTGCTTTCTTTCTTAGTTAGGGAATTCTCAGTGATATCCAGCCAAGGAATGTTAAACTACAATAATTTTCTCATCCTTGCAATTTGATTTGCCAAAGAAATGGTGACTGCAGTAGTTAGATGAGATTAACTAGTTAGAAAGGCTCTTTAAAGACAGTACAGAGATTTTTTTAAGACTAAAACCCTCAGACATATTCACTTTGGTCCTCTTCTTTTATTGCCAGTTTTTAAATAATACTTTTAGTCTATTATTTCTTCCTGAAGTCTCACTTCCATGGCCTTGCCTTCTTTATCTAGTCTCTGCTGTCATCACTACACAGCCTGATGCTAACCATCTCAATCATTCCCTCATTTCCAATCCCCAAATTTCTCATATTTCCAGGTCACCCTGCAGTTGGCTATCTAATTCATCTGCTTTCTTAATTTTTCTCCTGTTCAAATAATTCATTAGCTTTTCATTGCCATGTACACCTAAACACACATCTAAAACTAACATTTCAGAGCCTCCTCAATTTAATTCCCTCTGTTTTCTAGTATAAATAAGTTATTCCTGTGAGAATTGCCTATGCAAGATAATCTGTTATCTGTTGCCCATGGAAGTATGCCTTATATTATTCTGTACTTAGATACAGAAGCTGTCCATGAATTACTTCACTGTTTGAAGCCCTGTTGTTCCATAGATCTTTCTCGTGACCACCCCCTCGTATACCATGAATTTTGTTTCTCTTAATGCTTACATATCATATTGTGTCTCATCCCACATAAGGCATCTATTAACGTACATATTCACTTTATATCAATTTTATACAAATTTATGTTGTTAGAGAATTTAATTTGTTCCCTATCTCTCCGAATCAACCTTAAAGGCTAGAAATACATCTTATAACTGTCTCATGCACTTCCTTGTTCATATTTCCAACATCCAACTATTAGTTTTTTCTGATCACTCAGAAAGCTTATTGTACATATCTTAATATCTTTTCACTATAGATTTTATACTTTAAAATAAAAACTTGCAACTTTTCTTTTAAACTTATAATATCTTATGTTAGTTGTTATCCCAGCAAACTCTAATTAATCCTACAATTGTTTCTGATATTTATGAACTTAAGTTAACTATTGTCCTCAAATATTCTAAAGAGTCCCTCCAGTGTTAACTGGGGAGTATGCAGATATACACACGCACATACATAAAAAATGTATGTACACATACACAATGAAAATTAAAATGCATGATAATTTAAAAATAAATATTTGAGCAAAAATATTTCATTCCATTATATTTTTAACCTGCTCATAATCATTTATAAAAGACATTCTTGAAATAAGCCAGACTAATCAGAGTCCTTTCATGGTTTTTCTAATGGCAGGTAGCAAGGAAAAGTCCTCATTAATTTCTTGCTGGGAAGTTATGAAAATAGATAAAATTATAGATGTTAATTTCTCCCATACCATAAAAAAAGTGAGACAGAAAGAAAAGTAGCAGAATTAACTCAATACTTACTTAAAAACCAAAATTTCTTGGCTTTCTTAATTCTCTAAAATCTTATTTTAATTATTATTTATTTTTTAGCAGTTTTTTTTTTTCTTTCTTTCTTCTTCTTTTTTTTTTTTTTTTTTTGCCAGGGCTGGGTTTGAACCTGCCACCTCCAGCATATGAGGCCAGTGCCCTACTCCTTTGAGCCACAGGCACTTCCCATTATTTTAATTATTTAATTAAGGTATGGCATTAATTACAAATTTCTTCTTATATTAAGTTAAATGGAATTTTTACCAGACATAATGTACAGGGTTCAAATTAATTTAACTTCAACATAATTGAAGTGTTTTGAAGTTTACAGATCACGTTACGTTCTATGTGAAGTGCTTACAAATCATTCCTTCCAGGGAGGATTGCTCCATCCCTCCTTATAAGAAGTTCGATAAAAGCAAATGTCCATTATTATTATTCATCTTCATGATATGAACTGACAGGCCATTTGAAAATGATCTCTTAGCAAGTCAAATGTGCCCTGCTCTTCCATCCTTAAAAACCTCAAGCTACGGAGTGGGGATGGTAGAAACAGTTTTAATACATCTATGTTATATTTTCTTTCAATATATATACATATACGTTCATAAGATAAAATTGTAAGTTTACTCATTAAATTAAATTTCATTATTTTCTCTTAAATTTCCTACTGAGTCAGTTCAATTCCAATATTTTGATATTTTATACTTAACTAGTTCCAAAACGGCTTGGCTATTCGTATTTCTATCTCCTTTATTTCTATTTTCCATAAGTTGCTTCTACAAAAGCTTTTTAAAAAGAAAAAAAATGGCCACCAGCACCTGTCTTGTTTTGAAAGGCAAGATCTTATCACTGACAGCTAATCAATAAAAACAAATGAAAAGTAATAACGTCAGACTTGAGAAGTAAGGTTTTTATTCCTAGCCTGAAGCAAGGGTTCACCAATATGCTAAAATCAATCAATCTTTCCCTCAGACTGAACCTAAATCCTAATCGTTAAATCTTTAAAAGTACCATATGCAGCGCACCCTGCTGCTTGCACTCGGACTACGAAATAGAACAGACTGTCGCTGCTGTTCTTCCCCTCAGGCTCTCATAACCAAGACAGATCACGGTGCAGGATAAAAACTGACCCTGAGAGGAGAGGGAGCAAGGCTTCTGCACAACTTTTCTTGCTAAGCAGATTATAAGCAACCTCCTTGCACCCACTGTGATGAAAGTCATTCTGAGCTTTCTGAGAAGTAGGCAGTAAACTTCGTAAATGCAAAGCTGGATGGTGATCAAATACACTGCAAATAATGGCCAAAGGCCTGGAGGGGGGTCACATGCATCATAATCTATCACCAATAATGCAGAAAGCAGAATGCATGCCTTTACTGGAAATTGTTTACCTCAACCAATGAGAAAAAGTAAAAGGCATAAAAGCCTAAAAATAATGTTTAGAAGTTTCCCTATATATGCAACTTACATATATTTGAGTCTTTAAATAAAACCCTGTACATACAGGGTGTCCCAAAAGTCATCCCTAAAGTCTTCACATATAGAGAAATTGGGAAATAGTAGCTAAACATACCTTTATTTATGAAATGATCATTTAAAAATTTTACAAAGAAGTGGCCAACATGTGCAGAATATTATGTAAATATTTCATAAGATGTTGTACTGATTCAGCCCTCAGGCTCTCATAACCAAGACAGATCACGACAGATCACATACAATTTTATCTTACTAAAATATATGTATATACATTGAAAGAAAATATAACATAAATGTATTAAAACTCTTTCTACCATCGCCACTCCGTAGCTTGAGGTTTTTAAGGAAGGAGCAGGGCACATTTGACTTGCTAGGAGATCATTTTCAAATGATCTGTCAGTTAGTATCATGAAGATGAATAATAATAATGGACATTTGCTTTTATCGAACTTCTTATAAGGAAGGATGGAGCAATCCTCCCTGGAAGGAATGATTTGTAAGCACTTCACATAGAATGTAACGTGATCTGTAAACTTCAAAACACTTCAATTATGTTGAAGTTAAATTAATTTGAACCCTGTACATTATGTCTGGTAAAAATTCAATTTAAGTTAACATAAGAAGGAATTTATAACTAATGCACTACATTAATTAAATAATTAAAATAACATTTTCAAGAATTAAGAAACACAAGAAATTCTGGTTTTTAAACCAAGTGTTGAGTTAATTCTGCTACTATTCTTTCCGTCTCACTTTTTCATGGTATGGGAGCAATTAACATCTATGATTTTATCTATATTCATAGCTTCTCACCAAGAAGAACTTTTCCTGCTATTGAATTAATCAGAGAACTTTTCCTTACTACCTGCTATTAGAAAAAATGAAAGGACTCTGATTTGTCTGGCTGAACCCAGCCTATTAGCAGATCTAGTTGCCTAGCAACTTTTGCCTACCAAACTACTTTTAAAACTTCTTTCTCCCAAATTTTCAGAGAAAAATTTTGAGAAAATTCTCCCATCTCTTCACATGGTGCCTGTGCTATTAAACTGTGTCTGCTGTAACACCTGCTGTCTAAGTGTACTGGCTAGTCTTGAGCAGTAGGCAATGAACATGTTTGGGTGACAATAATTGGGGGCTTGTCTGGGATCTCTCTTTTGGATTCACATTTGCCAACCTCTCAGCGGGTTTATGGCTGCTCACTTCTCTTGAATTGAGCCTCCCCTCTGATGCTATCCCTGCCAGCATGACGTTGTTGGGCCATGGTGCTTAGAACCTGTTTACAGTGAAAAAGCAATTTCTAGAATTAGAAGACATCCTGTTGAGTATCTGAAGCATGCAGAGCAGCCCTTTTCCTTCTCCAGATTGTTGGGCCTCTCTTCATGCATTGTGTTTCCTTCATGGATCTTGGTTGGCTCTCCCTATTCCATAGGAAGAGTTTTTGTTTTTGTTTTTGTTTTTTTGGAGAGACTTCTCTCACAGGTAAACAGAGATTAGGTGGTCTGTCTTGAAGACTATTCTTAAATTTTTAGTGTGCCTTGCTTTGCAAGTCTTTTTTTGCTTTGGTATTCACTTTAAGATAAGTACATCATTAAAAATTAGTGGGCAAAAATGGATCCTTTAAATTAAAGATTCCTCAGTTTAAAAAGTTGATTATAGAGATCTCTTATTCTAAACAACCAACTTATTTATATTTATGAAAATATCAGAATGAAAAAAACATGGGAGATTTTGTGGCTGGCCTTACAAATTCTCCTGAAACATGGAAGAACAAATAACTCATCTAAAACACAGATAAAATTCTTTTGATCACTGACCCTATGGAAATAGTGGTGGAGACAAATTTGCATCATAGCCTGGTGGTTAACATTCTCTACTTTCATTTTGATTCTCAGACAGGGAATGAGGGCGTTCAGATTTGGTCTTTATGTAATTTGTGTAGTTTGTTGATTCTTTTCCCTTCAGTGTATAGGTGTTTATTTCCCGTCTTTTGTAGGGACATATAAGGCTTTTAGATATTTCTATACAAATGTGAAGCTGAGAAGCTGGGCCTCTTGAATATAAGGCCCATTCAGTTTATGGCCAGTGAAATTTTCCTTCCTTTGAGCCATTTTCATGACTTTTTGTATGTCACTAAAACTGTTTTCCACCTCTTGCTTGCTTGGAGACACCTCTTGCTTCCTTGATTAATTTAGAACCTTTGTTAAGATTTATTGGTTTCACTTACAAGAGTACTTTAGTTAAAAAAGTTTGAAAGCACAAATGTCAGCTATTTGTCCTGGCTGTAGTTAACTCCATTCACTTTCAGTCTCCCTACTTATTCCTCTTTGCTGATCATGTTTTGGCCAAGCTGAGGCAGCCAGCCAACTGTTCACACTGTTTAAGGCAAATGTGAAACTGCACTCTGTATGAATCTTCTTCAACCTTGTGGCAGCACGGGAGTCTCTCTGAACTTGTGTGGTTCAGCTACCTAATTCCTGATTGTTCTTTGCAATTATGTTGTATAATTTTAACAGTTGAAAATTGCTTGTTTATTATAATTTTACTGCCTTGGTTGACATTATGAATCTTTCCATATGGTTTATTAGAAGCCATAGAAAAGCAATATTTCATATTGTATTTGGGCAAAATTCAAAACCACACACTAAATTGTTCCACTCTTTTTAAAATAAACACCTTATATGATTGATATATGAAGAAAATTATTTCTGACTTCAATTATATATTTGGTCAAGCTTATAATTTTTACATAGAGATGATTAATTTGTTATACATTGTATAACCCAAACTCATTTTTTTCCTCGTAGTAATCAACAACATGAATTTGTATAAATGGTTGTCATAATTATGGGTTCAGTCTACAACAACAATAATTACTCCTCTTTACACAGTTAATTGAAATCCATATGGTCTGATTTTCTTAAATGGGTTAATCAGCAACTTTTAAGAAAGAAAAACAATTTTAGCTATTTCGTCTCATGAGTTTAATGATGATGTATGAATACAGAGGCAAAGCAGATGTCTATAGCCCAGATTACGCAGTTAGTTAGGATTTGTAATTCACAAGGTGAATTCCTGAAATAAGATAAAATAACAGAAAAAAATTTAAAAAAAAGATAAAATAATGGCTAGTGAAATAAGATAATATTGAAAAAATAAATGAAGAGAAAATGAATATCTAATACTAATAAGTGACAAAGTTTAATCTTAGTAGATATTTTCAAATCTTAAAAGAGGGGATCATTTTATTTTTAATAAAACAGTCATAAGTCTTTGTGCATTGGGATACATAGTATAAAAATACAAAAAGTGAAATGAGTAATTGATAACCTACACATTCTGCAATAAAAATAGGCATAACTTCACATAAAAATACCATGCTTGAAATCTCTGAAGCAGAAAATAAAACCTGTATAATTTTATTCACTTTACCCTGTATTTCTGCTTCTATTTATCCTCTCTCTTACCAGTCTAGCATCTTGAAACATCAGTTGTATTTTAGATCTTCACTTCCTTGTTTCCTATTCATTTCTCAATCACTGCAAAACTATCCTGGCCCTTTCTTCTTCCTTTTCATATACTTTATTCAGGCTTCCACAGCCATGTGCAAAGCCCACTTTAACACTGATGCATCCAAATCTGTACTTCAGTCCAAACACTGCTACTAAATGTCTGACCTACATTTTGAGCTTAAAATACTACTCATACAAAAAGTTTAACCTAATCCAAATATAACCGAACAACCTAGTGATCATTTCCTTTCCATCTCTATTGTCTAGCTTCCCCCGTCTCTCCAGTCATTATTAGGAATCATCAATACTTTTTCTCTCTCCTACTCCTTCCACATGTCAATAATCATGAGGTCTATTTTTCCTCTCTAATGTCTATTTCTTGTCTTAATGTTCATTCTATTATTCCTATTTTAATTCACGACTTCTGTAGGATTTTTTTCTGAACTTTGCATAAATTCATTGTCTACTATCACATGATTGTCTTTTTGGATATATTTATTTATTGATTTTTTATTATTATTATTTTGGATTCAATGAGGGTACAAGGAATTAAGTCACATTTATTGCATTTGTTAGGTAAAGTCCCTCTTATAATTGTGTTCCATCCCCAAGAAGTATGCCATACACAGCAACCCCCATCTCCCTCCCCTCTCCCGGCTCCCTCATTCCCCCACACCCACCTTGTATTAGATCATCTACTGCCTTCATATTAGAATTGAGTACATTGAATTCTTTCTTCTCCATTCTTATGATACTTTTACTAAGAACAATGTGTTCCAATTCAATCCAGGTTAATACAAAGAATATAAAATCTTTACCTTTTTAATAGCTAAATAGTATTCCATGGTATGCATTCCGTGGTGTTTCTTATGTGCATGATGACAATAATCTAAGTTGTCACTTAAAATCCTTCATCTGCCTATCTGCCTACATTGGCATCCTGGGAGTTAGGATAAGGTCACATATTTTTAATCTCTACAATTTTGCAGACTAATTTGTAATAGTTTGCTTGATGGTCATTTTTCTTTTTCTTTTTTTGGTGGGGGAGATCATTGTTATTACATTCCCATAGGTACTAGTAGCCCACTAAATCTGAGGAAATTTAGAAACTATATGTCAAGATTCAGGTTGTAATAGGACAGACATTACCAGGAATACGATAATTTTGCAATGGCAGGAAGAATTTGGATACTTTGCTGCAAAAAGTCCAAGAGGGAGAAATTGTGTATCAAAAGAGACAGGCCTCTGACAAATGTGAGAAGGACAATACAAATCATGGTACAACGAATAGTTCTGTCTTGTTATCCAGATGTTTATGTGGGCAATTTGTGTCCTCTCTATTGTCAAAAATTCACTTTTTTTTGTTTATTTATTCACTTAATACTGACTTTTTAAAATTATTCCTAAGCATGGAAATTTATCAAGGAAAAAACATACCAATATATAAACATCGCTACATCTTTGGAGCTTTCATTTTAGCAGACAGAAGGATACATTTATGTGAAGAGTAGAGGATTTGGAGAGGAGGAACCTCTGAGATATTGTAGTAGGGTGAGGTGGACAAAGCCATTCTGACTAGGGGGAAATACAGAAGTTTTGAGTAGCAGTGAGGGTGATATGCACAAGGAGTCTAGATATTAATGTGTCTGAACTTACAGAGAAATACAAGGAATTTGCATAGGCTTTGCTTTTTTTGGATTAAAACTTCAGGATATTTTGGCCTCAAGTTCACTGAACTGGAAATTTATAGAGTTCAATGCAGTTTTTCTTTAGGCCCATTCTCCTTAGATTTAATTATAAAAGTCTTAAATAATCAAACGTTATTTGTTTAAAAGAAGAGCACCAGAAAGACCCCAAAACACAAAATTTGTGTGTGTGTGTGTGT
>NW_003852524.1:5495904-5498988 GCF_000181295.1 Otolemur garnettii
AGAGAGAGAGAGAGAGAGAGAGAGAGAAAGAACTATTTCATTATTCATTATTTATTACTGAAACTTCCACTAGTAACTCAAGGTAGGATATTTTCAATCATATTTTACCCCTCTTATATATAACGGCTAAAACACATTGTCTTATACATATTTAATTTTAATATATATACTAAATATAATTCTTAATTTTATGAGCAGTTATGTACACATATAGTCAAGCTTCACTACTGCATTTGAAGTAATTTGGTAGCAAAACTATAAATAGCATACTATTCATTGCTTTCTAAATTGCATTTCCTGCTGAACACGAAGGCTGAAACTCTAAGGCACTTGAATATACACTCCTGCATTTCACAAAAGATTACCCTTTTGCATAAATGAGGTACATTCCACAATATTATGCAAAATTCGTTTTAGTCAAAATACATCAGCCATTTTCTAAGTATCTAAAATTTGGGGAAATTGAGATAATTTTGTGAACATGTGTCAAGATATATTGGCTTATCCTATTTTTCCCCTTATAGGTATTACAGCGTGTGAAATGAAACTTGATAAAACGAGTGGATGAATGGTAATATTTGAAAGCACTGCCTCAGGAAGGTGGACTTCAAAGAGTAGGAGATGCACACAAAGATGTTAGTGTACCAGAGGCAAGCTCAGGACCACCATGGAGGCCAAGTGTCCAGGAAAGAGCAGAAAGAAGAGTACATTTTATTAAAACTTATTCTCATTTTTGCAGAACATGTAGGAGAACAATTCTTCCTTGCCTTTTTTCATTTTTAAGGGTATTTATATCTGTAAGAAAATGTTACCTTTCAAAGCAAAGTAATTTTATGTGGGATTTTTAAGGGAAATATATTGGTCTAGAAAGCCATGCAAAGATATCTGTCTTATCAGGGCTACCGTCTTGCAATTACCACGAGGCTCCTGGGATGAGGATACAAATGATAGGTATGGGGGAATTTAGTAGAACTCTCTGAACATAAAGATTAACCTCTACTTCCAGTGAAGCAGAGAAGGGAATGCTGAGGAGACAGGATTTGTATGAATATTTCACCGTGCTACATAAAAGTAATACTGTAGACAATGTCCCTACAATTTGTCTTTCTTTCCCTCATTTACTGCGAACTCTGTGACCTGCACTTTAGAGTATTTGCCCTTTTTGGAGATTTATACTTAACATAAAATTTTGTTTTGTTATATAGTATGACATTTATTTAAACAGCCTTGCATTTAAAAAGTTTTCCTTTCTGCATTTTTCTTTTACAGTATATTTTTTAAAATGTCTATTTCATAACTACACAATACTGTTTTCTTTATCCGTGGTCTTTTTACATGATTGCAAATTAAAGTACATTTTGAAATTGGTTCTACTTTCTAGTTACCAAAGTTAAAAAAAAAAGTTATTGCAGTATCTATAACACTGACATTGTAAAATGTCACATTAGGTATCACATCCTATTTTTTAATACTCGTTTTTCATTTAATAGCCAGGTGTGACAACAACTTTAACACCAGTGCCAACAACAGATAATTGTGTGTTACCTTACTGACATTGACACAAGTTTGTATTCATGTGTATAGAGATTTGGATTATGACTGCACATATTTGCGGAGGTCATTTCGTGCAAATTTTATTTGGAAAGATTCTGTCTTCGTATGAGTAGGCAGTTTCAAATTTCCACACCTCATAAATCATTCATACACTCACATCTTATCCATTACTGTTTTGTTTATTTAGCACTGTGATGTGGAGATGAGCTTTATTGAAAGGACAGAGGTTCTTGGTCATAAAGGAGACGAGTTCTGGAATGAAAGGTTGTAATCATAACTTTGGAGCTTCTTCAAAAGTAGATATGAATGCCAATGACTTCATTGTCAGGAAAGTTATTATCACGAGCACTAAATTCCATCTGTGACCGGACTTAACGTCAAATAAGAGTGATGGTCATCGTAGCATGTGATTCATTTCCACCCCTAATCAATCTTACATTGGCACTCTTTTGTGCTAGTAACAGTGAAGTTAATCCACAGTAATGACGTGGGACAAAAGAGCATATACTAATTTTTAATACTAAGTATATTGAATTCCTTCTGAGAGACATTATTTACCTTTTCAGAAGCACAATAGCCTCTAGAATGTTGAACAATACCTCAATGAAGGACTATGATTTAAGCTAAGAGCAAAATAATTATCTATACTTAGCAATGAGACATAATCAAAAATCTTTTTAAAACATGCTAAAAAGCATCACTGAAATGTTAAGGAAAAATATGCCTTTTTTCTTTAGACAATGTACATCACATTGGTCTCTATGTCACGTGGAATTCGTATTAGATGTAAGTGATGCATTATCCTCTGTCTGTACTACTAACTGTAATAAATACACTGAACGATAACTACATTTCATGGATTCCTATCAAAAGAATGGTGATAATTTAGAATGGCTCAATCGAAAATTCTATGCAGTTCATAACCTATTATAAACAATTTTTTCTGTTTATTTTTTCCTGAATATTCATAGCAGGTGAATTGAATTTTATGCAAAACAGTATATTGTATAACCTTTCCTATGCAGTTATATCTCTAAAATATCTTCTCAATTAACATTATATATTGGGTTCTAAAATATGGCAGATAACATGGTAAATGCTGACATAACTATTTTATTCAAATTAGATATTCTTTCTTTAATTGTTCTTAGAAGTATAATGTTACTTTCAAGTCAAAAATGAGTAAGAAAAGTTGTTTTTAGAACTTCTGCTATTGAAATGACATTAGACAACAATATTAAGTAGTTCCAAATATCCAGAAGAAGGATATTGAATGTTCTCCATACACAAATGATGAATGTTTGAGGGGGTGAACATGTTTATAACCCTGATATGGTCACTCTACATTAAATGTTTAAGGGGGTGAACATGTTTATAAGCCTGATGTGGTCACTCTACATTAAATGTTTAAGGGGGTGAACATGTTTATAACCCTGATGTGGTCACTCTACATTAAATGTTTAAGGGGGTGAACATGTTTATAAGCCTGATGTGGTCACTGTACATTAAATGTTTAAGGGGGTGAACATG
>NW_003852524.1:5499162-5508250 GCF_000181295.1 Otolemur garnettii
ACATTAAATGTTTAAGGGGGTGAACATGCTTATAACCCTGATGTGGTCACTGTACATTAAATGTTTAAGGGGGTGAACATGTTTATAAGCCTGATAAGGCCATTCTATGTTGAGTGTACTGAAACATCAACATACACACCATAAATATGCACAGTGCTGTTTTGTCAAATAAAATATATAACACAAAAATGGAATTGGTAAAAAAAAAAAGATGCATTAAAAAAACACAATTGCATCCATCTTAAAACATACATATTATACATCTCTATGTAGAATAGTTTGCAATAATTTTGATTTTCCTTTTTATTAAAACACTGGCATTGGTATACTAGAAAACAATAGATGGGAATAGTTACAAATCAAGCCCTAATACAATATTAATTGTTCCTATATTAAAATTAGAACTGACATTAATTTTACGGTCAATGTGTTGATAATTCTAGCAACAATGTAGAGGAAGGTTAGAGTGTATTCAGCTCTGATGAAGAGGAGTCATTAGTTACGTAACAAGCATTTATCAGGCCCTCGTAGGTGGCTGAGGTTATGATGAACACTGAGAAAGACAGACACGGCCCCTGCTTACAGTGGTCCAAGTGTGTAAGGAAAACATACATTGTAGAAATATTCACCACTACATTCACAGTGCTCCGCGTCTGTAAGGAAAACATGCAGTCTAGAAATAATCACCGTAACTTCAGAGGACAGTCTTAGTTTCAAAACCCTGTAGCTGGGGATCCTGACCTCATGTATGGCTTGGGATGTTTTTGCTTATTTCAGGTGAGTCTTCAAAGATGAGAATGCACTGAGAGAGAAAAGGAAGTGGGCTGGGGCTAGGGCAGCACTCCCAGAAATTAGAGTTGCATCCCATAGTTGTTTTGAGGTTTGAGAAAGAAAAAGGAGTTCAAGGAAAGAAAAAAAGTTTAATATCAGCTGAGTTCACAATAGGTGGTATGGATGTGATGTACAAGGCCAGCTTATAAGGAGGATATAGAAGACCTTGACTGTTATGAGCCACATTGAGAAACGTGAAATTTGAACTATGTGCAATGAGAAGCCAGCAAGGATTTTAAGCAGGGCAATGGCAGAGAAAGATTTGTATGTTTGGAAGATCACTTTGGCTACCCTTTTTGGGAATAGTTGGAGAGAAGCTTTGGAAATATTTAAGACAAAAATAATAAGAGCTTGATTACAGGAGGTAAAAAGAAATAGACATTAAAAAGTACAAGAGACAAGGCAAGTGACTGCGTTTGTTTCCAGGGGCTCCTATATCAGAGCAGCAAGACACTGATGGATTAAAGCAGAGAAAATTTGCTCTCTAACAGTTCATAAGTTTAAGAGTCCAAAATCATGGCATAGGCAGGGTCCTGTTCTCTCTGAGGATCTATGAAGGAATTATTTTCATAGTTTCATAGGGATTCTCATTTTTGTTTTTCTGGTTTTTCGTTTGTTTGTTTTATGTTTTGCAGCTGTTTCATCCCAATCTTTGCTTCCATTATCACATGCCATTTTCCCCTCCTGACTCAGTCCTTTGTCTTCTTAGAAGGATGCCGGTCATAATGAGTGTAGTACATAGTCCAGCATGACATCATCTAAACTAATGATATCTGCAAATTACCCTATTTTCAATTTTCACATTCTGAGGAGTTGAAGTTTTGACTATTAATACATTGTTTTTGAGCGATACAGTTGAATCTATATCAGTGACCATTGTGATGGTAAGAATAAGGGAAATTAGGCAATTAAGATTAATTCTGGTATTTGTTTCCTGGTAGAGTGGATTGATTGTATTGCCATTAGCTCAGATAAAGAATATCTGTAAAGCACTTGGAAAGAACACAAATAATATGTAATAATTTATACACATTAGATTTGAGATCACTGTAAGACACAGAGCTGAGTACTTCTAATAGGATGTTAGACATGTCCTAAATAGGGAAAGATAGATGAATTGGAGGCATACGTTAGGGGTCATCACTGGTAAGTGGTGGATGCAGTCATGACTTTGACATTGTTTTTCTGGCTCACCCAGAAAGACAATGCCAAGAAAGAAGTAAAGAGACTCAAGAGTAAATACTTAGTAAAGACTAACAACCCTTAAGAATGACTTATTAATGAAAAGTGAGAAAGAATAATCAGAAAACCAGGAGACAAGTGTAATCTGGTGCACATCATCCTAGAGAGAAATTCTTGAGTAGAGGTGCAAGATGTCCAGTGCTACTGAAATGTCCAGTAAAAGGGCAAAAAAATACCTTGGGCTAGAAAAATTCAGAATTCCTTGCTGATCTTAATATCCCTACAAAGAATGTTTTTCCTTAATTAAATAAGGTAGCAGGCAGCACAGAACAATAGTTTAGAGAGCAGAATGAGGCCAGCTGGTCTGGCTTCTACTTCTTACCAGGGTTGGGGGACATTGAATAAGTTACTTAATCATTTTGCATCTCAGCTTCTGTTCTGCAAAAGGAGCCAAAAATATCACCTTGTGTCTTATGAGAATTAAGTATAAATGATTGCTATTATATTATTACTATTATAAAATGATGACTGAGTACAATTTACAAGGAAATGGAAACATGTGATATAGGACAGATTTTCAAAAGTACGTGAGTGACTAGCAACTGATTATTCACCTTCGACTACATATTGAAATATTAAGAACACAGAGAAGTATAAATTTTGGAATACCGATTCAATGAATATTGATAAACAACTCTCTACAAAGTTATCCACCAAAGAATGGGCATGCAGACACTGAGTCAAAAGAGTGAGATCAGGAAGAAAAGCTGGATTCCCAGCCATTCCCTCTGTGTATTCACACTTTACCCGAGAGACTTCCGATGAGGTTTTAGAAAAAGGAAGGAGCCGCCAGTCTCCAGTGTAAATGTTGCTTCCTGAACCGATCAGAACACACCCTACATCTCTTTCTATGTCTACTCAGGAGGTAAAATATCAACAATTCATAGATTTAGAGTTCATAATTTTCTTTTCTCTCATTTCATTTTTATAGTTCTTTAAGATAGAAAATAAAAGTAAGCACTACTATCAATTTAGGGTATTTATAGAAGAGCATGACCATGGAAAGGAAGAATAAAGCCTAATGACATATGTAGTTAAAAAATTAAATCAATCTCTTTGATTTCCAAGAACCTGGAGTGAACAGCGACCCTGTACAGCAAAGTGGAGCTTATTCACTCCCCACTTACCCCTGAGCGATGGTACCAGCTGCAGCCTGACTTCACTCATATTTCAATAGTTGTTGTATCCTTTTAATAATCACCAGTGACCTCAGATTATTAAAAAGTATGTTTTGCCTCCACATTACCTCTCCAACATTTTATTACAAAATAAAGTCTCCAATAGAATCTTACGTTGAATAAAACAAATTAGCACAAGGCATGAAAACAGGCATTTGATCATTCACACAAGATCAGCTAGGTCCCAGCTCTTTCTTTCTAAATCCTCTGCTATGAAATCTTTTATAAAAACATCAGTTTGAAGCTCAGCACCTTAGTTCAGTGGCTAGGGTGCCAACCACATACACCAGAGCTGGCAGGTTCGAAACCAGCCCAGGCCTCCCAAACAACAATGATAACTACAACCAAAAAATAGCCAGACATTGTGGCAGGTCCCTGTAGTCCCAGCTTCTTGGGAGGCTGAGGCAAGAGAATTGCTTAAACCCAGGGGTATGAGATTGCTGTGAGCTGTGATGCCATAGCACTCTACCCAAGGTGACAGCTTGAGACTCTACCTCAAAAAAAAAATCTGATAGTAAAATGAGTAAAAAATACTATAAATTCTAAACTATACTATAAATACTATAACTGCTAAAAATATTATAGTAAAAAATAATTCTAGTCCAATGCCTTAACTATAAAAGATGCAGTTGCCCCTTTTGAGGAAAAATAATAATTTGTAACATTATTTTTAGTATTATTATATAAAACACCTTGTGATAAAAGTTTTCTAATGTTTTACCTCAAAAAATAAAATAAAGGGCTGAGCACAGTGACTCATATCTATAGTCTCCCAGCATTCTGGGAGGCCAGGGTCAGTGGATTGTTTGAGCTCAGAAGTTGAAGACCAGTCCAATCAAGAGTGAGACCTGGTCTTCACTAACAATAGGGAAAACAAAAAAAAAAACCAGACAACTAGCCAGGGTGGGTGGTGCACACCTGTAATCTCTGTTATTCTGTAGGCTGGGGCAAGAAGATCATTCGAACCCACAAGTTTGAGGTTGCTGTGAACTATGATACCATGGAACTCTACTCAGGATGACAGAATGAAACTCAGCCTTAAAAATAAAATAAAATAAAATAAAATAAAATAAAGATTTAGTCTTGATGTAAGGGAGAGATAAAATAAAAAAATACATAACCTATTTGTGTATAAATTCTCACATATGACTATTTTAGAAGGTATAATGAAATAGAGGCTTATTTCAATTTATAAGTCAAATAGCTTTGTTATTCAAAAAGTCACTTTGCACAAGAATTACAGCAAAAAATTAAGAGCAGATGTATGGATGGTCATTAGAGTAAAGAAAGTTATTACAGAGAAGTAATGAAACACAGACTTATTTGAACGTGACAAGAAAAAGAGAGTATAAGCTTAAATTAAGCCATGGAAACTGGTTAAAGAAAAAAATAACTGAATAGTCAAGCTGGATGCATTATAAAATGGGAAGTATGCTATTCTTGAGATGATTTGGACCTTATTTATATGTAAAGTGACAGAAAAGTTACCAATGTATTATGTACAATGGGAAAATGATGAATTAGTACAGACAATTTATCTTTTTTTTTTGAAATGACACATATATTATGACAGATTCAGCCTCAAGTACTTAAACCAAACTTTGGAGACCATATTGCTTGATAAGTGATAAGGAACACAGGATAAACGTGGAAATGAAGCTGTGTGATTAGAGGCTGTAGATCACTTGCGTGGGAGAACTCTGGGGAGAGTGTCAGAATAAGACTGGGAAAAACTGGACAATGCAAAAATACATTTTTAAATGTTAATATGGAATTTCACAACACTGATATCTTATTGGTGTGCTGCAAATATTCTTAAATAAGCATAACTAACAACAAATAAGAAAAATGTTGTATATTGCCTTAACTAATGAGCTTTAGTGATAGAACTGCATTTTCTGTGCTTTTGCAGACTTAGCATTTAATATTTTTATATAAAGCTATTCAGAGGATTCTCGAAACTTTTCTTACGTTATTTAGGAATGAACATTTGGTAACTAGACTGATTAAATTTTGCTTTTACCTCAAAGTCACTTTTCATTACAATTCTTTCTATGAAGATCGCTAATATGTCCCATATACTTTATCATCTATTTTCATATTACAAAGTTATAGAAAATTTAAAATAAACATTGGTTAATTTTAACATATCTAAATAAAAATAATACAGGGCCATACAGTTATGTTATCCTAAATAATTAAATATAATCATATACTGATATAACTGCAGTAGAACTAGAAGGAGGAAAATTCTTGAAAAGCAATTTCTTTTATTTGACCTGGCTGTGAAAACCATAGTTATTCCCTTCACTTTAATATGACTGATTCTTCCTTTTCCCTTCAGCTTCAAAAGAAACTGATTACATTTTTATATATCTGAAAGATGTTACATTATTTTTAACATTTCAATATAAATAATATTTATATATTTACTTATTGGCTGCATAAATTCATCATAATAACATGTATTAGTGAAAGAGTTGTTATTATTATTTTTTTTTAGTAAATGGCTTTATTCCTCTATTTAGAAATATGTTCAAATAGTGCACACCATCTAGGTGAAAGGCACACTTATACCTTCAACTTGATCTGTACAAAAACAAAATATGCAAACAAAATGTGTACTCCCTAATATTCTAAAATAAAAAAAAGAAGAAGAAAGGGCACCAAAAGCTCCCCCAAAACTCCTGCCAGGTTTTTGAAATTATTAATCCTTCAGAGGATTACTTTTGACACTATTATGAGCACAGATGATATTTCTTTATTTGTGAAGTCTTACACTAAGATTTTTGGTTATCAAGTGTTATACAATCACAGTACAATGAAATCTTGAAACACTAGATTCTAACATTTTTATATTGGCTACAATCTGTGTTTCTGACAAATCCAAATGTGCTTCATCTTTGAGCAAAAATAACATTGGAAAATGATTCTTAGCATCTTTCTGAAATATATTTTAGTCTTTCAAATGTTGAAATCAATATTTCCTGGGAGGCTTCTTCTCTTTTGTGGACATTACAAATTCTGGCAGCTCAGCTTCATTTTTCAAGCAGGATGCTTTCATCAACTGGTAATGAAAATCTGCTTGACTGGAGCTTATTCCACAGTTGACACATTTGACACAGCTGACACACAGCTGACACCAATTGACACTCATTTGAGATCTTTCACTCATTTATACATTCCTCTCTCAACACTGTCATTGCTCAATGGAATAAAATTAATTTTTATTAGATTTTATTTCATAATTAGAATAATTATTGATTTTAAGCAGGCAAAGTAATTTTTTCTACTACTTGGCCAGGGTGTTCACTTATATTTTTTGTATTTTCTATCATTCTACAAGAATCTGTGTCTTCATTCTCTTGATCATAAGTTTACCTTATGTCTTTTCCAACATTTTAAGTATTTTTAAAATAAAATACTTACTTTATATTGAATTTTCCCTACAAAAGCTAGGCATATTAGTAACTGTTCATTAGTTAGTAAAATTATAAATCCCATTTAGAATTATCAGATGGAATATTGCCTACAAATTTTCTTTAGAGCTGACATTTTAAAATGTAGACTAAATGAGTACTTTACTGTGTATGTATTTTGAATACTATAAATGTTGCAAGTGCAAATAAAGAGTTATATAATTGTTTGTATTGACATCAATCAATGGCAACAGACTAAGTGATGACAATGATGACAGGATAAGGAAATAAGGAGATCTGTACAGTTAGTAAACATATTTCATATGTTCAAGGTGGTAGACAAACAGATTGAACATGTTTACTAGAGACATAGAAAAAATATACATAAAGGCCCTAATTAAACTTCTACAGATGTTAAATATAATCTCTGAGATGCAAAAATTAACTGGATAGAATTAACACCATACTGGAAACTGCAGACAAAAATTAGTAATGTTGTTTAAAATGAAACAATAGACATTCTAAAATGAAAGGAGCAAACTCATGAAATAAAATATGAACGTATCTGTGACTGTAGGACAACTTTAAGTAACTTAATATATATGTAATTGATTTCCTAAATAGGAGATGGGGACAAAAAATATTTAATGAAATAATACTCATATTCTTATTTAAATTCATGGAAAGATTTATGGATCAATAAATTGTGGTATATGTACACCGTGAAATATTATGCAGCCTTAAAGAAAGATGGAGATTTTAGCTTTTACATGTTTACATGGATGGAGCTGGAACATATTCTTCTTATCAAAGTATCTCAAGAATGGAAGAAAAAGTATCCAATGTACTCATACTCAGTCTTAGTATGAAACCAATTTATAGCTTTCCAATTATAGCCCAAGAAGAAAGAGAAAGGAGAGAGGGAGGGGTGGAGAGAAGGGAGGATGGAGGGAGTGTAATTGGTGGGACCACACCTACAGTGCATCTTAAAAGGGTACATGTGAAATTTACTAGGTGTAATATAATGGAATAATAGTATTAATAGAATATAAATGTTTTAACACAATAACTAAGAAAATGCCATGAAGCCTATGTTGACCAGTTTGATGAAAGCATTTCAAATTGTATGTAAAACCAGCACACTATACCCCATTGTACCCCCATGCATTAATGTACAAAGCTATGATTTAATAAAGAAAAATTTATGGAAAGAACTAATTCACAGATCAAAGTTATGCAATATGTCCAAACACTAGAAACATGGCAAAATTGGCAAAGTAATTCTTGATTAAATTACTTAAAAGTCAATGAAAAATGAAAATGTGTAAAGCAGCAATTCAGAGAAACACAAATAACTATGGCAATGTATTTTATGTTAGAAATAATATAAGCCATAATAGAATAAAGTATCATTTTTATATTACTTTAAGAAAAAATAGCTTTTGAGATAGGATTATATTAACAAAGACAATTTCCTACAAAATGAAGATGAAATAAAGACCTTTTTATACCTAAAAACCTGAAAACTAAATGAATGATCAGGAAACTTGCAATATAATAAATGTTAAAGAAAGTCTTTCTAATTGAAGAAATATAATACCAGGTGGGAATCAGTATCGACTTGGAAGAATTCATAAATCTGTAAATAGTAAGTGTATGAATAAATTTATTTTTCCTTATGTTTTAAACCTCCTCAAAAATAATTTATTGTTTTTACATTTTAAAGCTCTTTAAAAGTAATTAACTTTTTAAAAGAAAAATAATAACTGTATTGGAAGTTTACAGTATGTGAAGAAACAGAATGAGAAGAAGTCTACAAAAGCAAGAAGAGTGAAAAGGAAGCATAGTGTAGTGACATAATGTAGAGAAGTGCTGAAAATACCTGAAATGACCCAGTATCTCTTGAAGTAGTCTGTGAAAGTTAAAGATGTACAACATTAATTCTAAAGCAACCACAGAGATACTGAGCTATAATTAGTATGTTGACAATAGACATAAAAATGCTCAATCCTGAAAAAAACAGAAAAGAAGAATGAAAGGGACAAAGAACAGATGTGCCCTATTTTAAAACATATATTACAAAGATAGATTTGATGCCAGATATTAGACACAGTAATCACACTAAATGTAAATGTACTAAACAACCTAATTAAGAAGCAGATATTGTCAAATGAAGTAAAAAAATCAAACCGTATGGTATCGAAAAGAAACCTCTGTTTAAATTTAAAGCTCTAAGTTACAAATCAAAGGATGAAAAAAGATTTTCAATATTAACATTAATCAAAAAACTTTATATTTGTTAATATTTTCATGTTAATATCAAAAAGTTGATTTTATAATTATAAATATTATCAATGATAAAGAAACTTATTTCACAATAGAGGAGTAAATTCATCAAGAAAATATAAATATCCTAAA
>NW_003852524.1:5512381-5513313 GCF_000181295.1 Otolemur garnettii
TCCATTAATTCAAGAAAGTCAAATGAATAACATGTTTAATAATTATTTTCATCAGAAAATAATTCATAATTCTGAATGAAAATGATATTAATTGTAAAAATTACCATCTATGAACCTCTTTATTGATCTATGTTTTTACTTAAATATTTTTCCCTTTAATTGAAAGGTAACAGGTAACATTTACACATGTTTATGAATACAGAGGGAGATTTTGATACGTGTATACAATGTATAATGATCAAATCATGGTAATTAGACTATCTATCACCTCAAGCTATGAACATTCAAAATTCTCTCTTCTCTCTTTTAAAAAATAATTACTACATTATAGTTAACTATACTTCCCATTATACTTCTGCAGAAGACCAGAAATCTTTCTTCCAATATAGCTGTAATTTCTTTTCCCATCCTCCCTGGCCAATTTACCCTTCCCAATTTCTACCACCTATAATTTGACTCTACTTCCATAGCTCAAACATCTTTTTTAGCTCCCACATATGAATGAGAATCTGTGGTCTTTATCTTTCTGTAATAGACTTATTTCATTTAACATAATGTCTTCTAGGCTCATCTAAATTGCCACAAATTTCAGGCTTTCAGTATATTATGGCCAAAAACTTTCCATTGTGTATATATAAGTATATCATATTTCCTTTATGCATTCCTCAATTGGTGGACATTTGGGTTGATTCCATATCTCAGCTATAGTGAATATAGCTGCAATAAACACAGGGATCCAAACATCTCTGTCTTATACTGATTTCCCTTACTTTGGATAAATGTCCAGCAGTGCATTTGCAAAATGATACATGTATGCTAGTTCAAATTTTAGTTTTTAAAGAAATTGCCGTAATTGCTGTACTGATTGAATTCTTATCAACAATATATAAGAGTTTCCTTTTCTCTGCATCATCTCCAACATCTGTTATTTT
>NW_003852524.1:5516820-5517663 GCF_000181295.1 Otolemur garnettii
TAACTATGTTAGTAACTTAGGTTTTATTTTTACTTAGTGTTATATTAGATTATAGTACCCTTTGTTAAATTAAAATGCATTTTCTTAACATGTGATACATTATTCCATCTTCATACCTCTTGTTGAAATTATGTGGTATGCCTTCTCATATGGAAAGTGAGTAGGTAAGGCCTTACCTGAGACAGAGAAAATGAAACTGAGAATCTTGAGAATTGATTTTTTGTTTGTTTGTTTTATTTTTTAATTCTTTATTAAATAATAACTGTGTACATTAATGCATTTATGGGGTAGAATGTACTGATTTGATATACAACGTAGAATGCTTACATCTAACTGATTAACATAACCATCTCCTTGCTTACTTATTTGTTGTAGCAAAAACATTCATACTCTTAATAGTATAGAAATGTGTCATTGCATTATGCCCGTTAGGCTGGATCCCCCCAGAAACCTTCCCTCCTTCTGACCTCCTCCTTCTCCTCCCCTCTCTTTCCACTTTCCTCTTTCTTTCTGGACTATAGTTATATTTTACCATTCCTATTAATGTGGAGGTGATTATATACTGATTTCATAGTAGTATTGAATACATTGGATACTTTTTTTCCCCATTCTTGAGATACTTTACTAAGAAGATTATGTGCAAGCTCCATCCAGGTAAACATAAAAGATGTGAAGTCTCCATGTTTTTTATGGCTACATAATATTCCATGGTGTACATACACCACAATTTGTTAATCCATTCATAAGCTGATCGGCACTTGGGTTGCTTCCATGACTTGGCAATTATGAATTGGGCTAAAATAAACATTCTGGTGCAAATTTCTTTGTTGTAAAATGATTTTT
>NW_003852524.1:5518023-5524000 GCF_000181295.1 Otolemur garnettii
TACATGTTTTACATACTATGTAAATATTTATATCCAAGTTTGATGCTTAAAATTCTTACATGGTAAGAAAATGACCTTGCTTTTCCTATAATATATACTCATAAGATGACAGCTCAGATGTCCACTCTAGAAAAAGGAGTCCAGACTGCTCTGACAGGGGGAACTGGTGCTGGTGTTGGTGCATAGCTGCCTAACAGGAGTACCTTGAGCTGACTGTACTGATATTCAAAATGATGTATGTAGCACTTTTTCTAGGATGAGTTTGTGAACTTAATTGTCTGGCCTCACTCTTTCTTTCTTTTTGATAGGAAAAACCCACTAAGCCCTTTACTATAGTTTATTTTATAGACATTGTAAGTCCAGTCAAGTCTCTGGAGAGCCAAAGTGGATGAAAACTTCGAAGTTTTATATTTATACCTTGATTCACTCTGTTTGGATTTATCATGTTGTGACAAATTTATTACTAGAGCTTTGCCCATTCTGAAGATTCTGATAGTGTTTTATTATGAAATATAAAATATATCTACAGGATCACACAAACACCTGTGATTGAGAGGGTCGCCTATGCTACATATCAGAAAGGCTACGTCATATCACATTGTGGGCAGAGAGTTTCTATTTAATATCTTTTACTTTTATTTTTACTTAGTTTCTTACTGATCTCTGATAGCTTTTAAAAGCAGATAGCACAGATTGTGCTGTGTTCTAATATTTTCATATGTCCCTGAATAAATTTCAGTATGACTTTTATATTTCTGAGTGTCTGGCAGTTGGTATAAATGAGATCACTTCTCTTTTGTGTGTATTATCTATAATAATACACACAGTTTAGTTCCTTTTTGTTCTATCTAATGTCACTCCTCAAATATATATTGGATTGCACTTAACTGAATTAAGCTAGAATGCCATGTTCTATATCATTTCAACTAAAAAGTACTGAGCTCATTGTAGAGAGAAATGTTTTACTGAGCAATGTAAAAAAGTAGTTTTTGTTAGAGAAAAATAAAATTTAAGAAAGTTAGTCACTGACATAAACAGCAAATGATAGTTATAAATTTAGAGAAAAGGAGCCTAGGATCATTTTCCTTAACTCAACTTTGGCTCAGAGAGATGAAAATTACATTTCATATGCCCTTCATTGTTATTATCTATCCCTCTGAGATACTTTTAATAGGCTTATTAAAAATATTTCCAAAAAAATTATCCAGGGTAAGAAATCTCAGAATGCTTAACTTGAACAAAAAGTAAATACTGTTGGCTGGGCGTGGTGGCTCTCGCCAGTAATCCCAACAATTCTGAGAGGCTAAGGTAGGAGGATCCCTTGAGCTCAGGAATTTCTATCAAAGAACTTGTTTCTATTAAAAATAGAAAAATTAGCCAGGTGTTGTGGTAAGGTGTCTGTAGCTATGTCCAGCTACTCAGGAGGCTCAGGCAGGAGGATCACTTTAACCTAGGAGTTTGAGGTTGCTGGAAGTTAGGCTGATGCCACAGCCCTCTAGCCTGGGCAATAGAGAGAGACTCAACCTCAAAAAAAAAAAAAAGAAAAGCAAAAGAAAAGAAAGAAAGAAAGCAAAGAAGTAAATAAATAAATAGTAAATACTAAGAACTAGATTTTCCAGTTTGGTTATCTGTACATAATCTTTTCTGACACATCACAGATAATCCATTGTGATATATCTGTACCAGAGTCCTTCTCTGGGGGAAGGGTTTGTTGAGACCTGTGGAGCTGGTGGTGACTAGCTGAAAAAATATAAAGTTAGAAACTATGTGAGACAAAGAGACAAGACACGCAGAATAGAATTTTCAAAGCTGGAAGCACAGGGGACCATGGCTAGTTTGTGGAATTCACAGAGGTGGTACCCAAGTGGTCATTCCACTCAGCTTATATTGAAGGCTATTTGCTCATTTAGCCCGGAGGGTAAGCTGAGGAAGGAAACAAAGATGTCAGCAGTTTCTCTGAGAAAGCATATCAGCTGTGATTGTTTCTATAATCTTTAACTTTAAGGGTCTGAGCAGTCTTGAGAAATCTGAAACCTGAGCCTTGTATGGGGGCAGCCTCCTGTCTGTGGTCACATACATGGATTGCAAGGGGGATGTCAATCCCCTCTAGTTCTCTGTGGAGTAAAACACCACTGGCATCAGTCTCCTCTGAAGAATCAGTGGGACAGAGGAACTTTCCTCTGATCTTCACCACAGAGGGTTTTCCTCTGTGATAAGGGATTTGAGCCCTCCTGTCCATATTTCAGAGCTCAGGGTGTTTCCCTGATCTCTGCTCCAGTCAAAATACAAATCTCCATAATGGGTATTTGCTTTGGCTATTGACTGGGCAGGGGATGGCCTAGTTAATCTTTCTACTCAGGCCTTACACGCAGCTTCCTCTGTGGCCATTGTTCCTTCAGTGTTCAGAGACCCAGTAGGGACGTTTGCAAGCTGTATCCCCTACAGGCCAGGCTTCTAGGAAACTGCTCAGATAAGAAATTTAGCGGTGGCTGGTTTAAAGGTAAACTAGCTGACTTTCCTTTATTCCATCTTGTTCATTTTATTTATTTTTCCATTTTTCTGGAGGTATTTTCCCTTGTTAAGAATAGGGTCTTCATTTCTCATTCTGCCTACATATTTGGAATATTTTGAAAGGTTCGGCTGATATGACAAAACTGGCAAACTCTTTAGTCCTGAGCTGCATGACCTCGATACGATGCTTTGTAGAACTATATTATTCTTTTTTTTTTTTTTTCAGTTTTTTGGCCAGGGCTGGGTTTTTGAACCCACCACATGCAGCATATGGGGCCAGCACCCTACCCCTTTGAGCCACAGGTGCCACCCAAAGAGCTTTAAATTATCTTACCTCCTTTACTAGTTTACATATACACCACTTTACTTTTAAGTCTGGGTCAATGCAGCAGGGTAAAGAATAATATAGCAGAACTATATAGTAGTTAAAAGTCAAGTAGTTAAAGTCAAGTGGTAATATAATTTAAAGCTCGATGGAATTATCTATTTAATCAGTGAAAGTAACAGATTGCTGAAATCACACTCTTACCTATTACTTTTAAAACATATTAGTCATCTGTTAATTCTAAAATTATGAAATAAACTTCATGATTTTAATAAAAAGTTAAATTATAGAAAGATATGTTATAGCTTTTGATTTAGAAATTGCAAAATTATAGATTCTTTGATTCGTTTCAAAACTTTTAAGTTACTATCAATGATGCAAATTAGGTGTTAATTTTATATTTATATGTGTTTCAATATTCACAGAACATATGCTGCATGCAATGGTTTCCCTCCTTAATTTTGCTTAAACACATACACAAAAATGTATATACACATTTTTATATTGCCAAATAAATTTAGGGAATCCCTATTAATTGTGGACTTAGCTGTGTTTAAATTAAATTGATTGGTACTTAAAACAAGGGTAAACTTTGTGATTATAATCTTTTTTATATGTCCATTTGCTTTATTGTTAAATGCTTAAAAGAATTGCTGTCACGTTTAAATGAGCTAAAATTTACAAGGAGCTAGAATATTGCCTTACAAATGTTACATAGGTTATAACAAAAATGAAAATAATTCTCACTGATCATTATTTGTATGTTTATGCTTATGATAATGTTTTTATTACCAAATGGAGTATTTAATTCTTGTATATATTATATGTTTATTTTACTCTATACGAGTTCAATTACTATTCAAAACCTTTTATTTTTCTAATTCCTCCTATTCTGGTAAATCATTAATGGTTAACTGTTCTCCTAGGTATAATTTTAGCCCCACTTTTTTTTTTTTTTTGCATTTAAGAGACTATTTTAGAGATTTTGGTCCATGATCAGTTACTGCATACATTTCAGATACCATCTTTAATAAATATTTACAGAATTTAATGCTTTAATCGTGACAGTTTTTCTTTTGCCCTTTGAAAAACACTTGATGCCAGTCACAACAATAAAGCTTTTGTACTGTAAGTCACAGAAGAGCTTTGCAGTGTAAGTCACCATGTCCTCTATGGCTGGTTCCTTCCTGATTTTAGGTTTCCAGCTTAAAGAGACATTGCTTTCTAAATCACTCTGCATGTCCTCTCCATTTATTTGCTTCCATTTAATGAAAGTACCGTTTAATGAATTTTATATATTTGTCCAGATACAAATTGTTTCTTTGCCTCTTGTGAAGTAAATTGGATGGAGACCATGGATATCTCCTTCTTTGCTACTGAATTCCTAGAATTTAGGGTAATTTTGGACCACAATACTTAGTATACACATGAATAGATGAATTCAGGGATTTATTAAGCATATTTATATTTCAAAATCTAATAAAAGTGTCATAGATTATCAACTTACATCTCCCCAACATTTTCTTGACAAAGGCCCATCTTTATGATTCCATGAAGACCAGTTTTAAAGAAATTTTTTTCTATTTATAGGTCCTCAATTATTTGATTGTCCAGCAGGAAAGTCTAAAATTTATGTTAACTTCCATTAAGAACATGTTGAGAATTAGTACATTAACTATGTTCATTTGAAATTTAGTACTTTCTCTTATTTTTCTGTATTTAGGAGGTATATCTCATATGTCAAAAGGCAGATTAATCCAAAAATAATTCTAATTTAAATAAAATTATATCAAGGCTTGGCTCTTGTAGCACAGTGGTTACAGTGCCAGCCGCATGCACCAAGGCTGGAGTGTTCAAATCTGGCCCAGAGGTGCTAAACAGCAATGACAACAGCAACAAAAAAGATAGTTGAGCACTGTGGCAGGTGACTGTAGTCCCAGCTACTTGGGAGGCTGAGGCAAGAGAATTGCTCAAGCATAAGAGTTTGAGGTTGCTGTGAGCTGTGATGTGACAGCACTCAACTGATGGCAATATAGTGACACTATGTCTCAAAAAAAAAATTCTAAATTATAACTGTGTGTTTACAGATTTATGTAAATGAATTAAATAAATGTAGATGCAGAAAATACTCAATTTTTATATTACATTGTAATTATTTAACAAGAAAAATTATAGCAACAAGTAAATTGTATTGAATGCATACTATAAGTTAAGTACTTCCATACTGTATTAAGAATATGAATATACGATAACTAAGATATTAAACACATATTAATCAATGTTCCTATATAAAAACTCACATGATGAACTAATATTTACGAACTGTGGCTAAGGTAATCATAGTCATTTCTAACTTACAGATAACAAAACTGCAACATAGAAAGATTAGATAATTATCCCTCAATTATAAACCAATAAATGGAAGATTTAGGATCAGAATCAGGCAATTTGGAATAAAAGTCCATGCACTTCATTTCCAAACTGTCAGATCCAAGAGTACAGAATCAATTTTGTGATCTGTGTGTTATAATAGTAACATTTCATTTTACTGTTCTATATCACTAAGATATATTTTTTAAATTGCCAATTATCCCACCAAATTTCTTTTTTTCTCATTATCCACTACTCATATCCTTAACTTAAATTTAACAACATGTATGATGCAAAAGATATTCCTAAATAAAACATATTTAAATCAAAAAATATATTTTCTCAGCTGCATATTTATACACAAAGTCTGAAGAAATAAAAATATGGTGATACATTTGGAAGTAATTTCCAACACCCAACATAATGCTTGTCACATTGGAAATGTATTTGATATGAATCAAAAAGCTAAGTAAAAATTATCTGTTCTACTACGATTATTTGAATTTCATACTTGCAATGAATTTTAGCAGTATAACCATACCTTAGTGTCCTTGGAGTTTCAATCTTTATAAAAACTATACACATTAGGAAGTAGAAAAGTTGTCAAGAACAAACCATTAGACATAGCAGGAAAAGTGACTTTAGTATTTAAAATATTTATATTTAACTGCTGAGGTCATAGCCTCAAGGAAAACTTTAACATGCTCTTTTTCCCATTTATAACATATTATATTTGATTTATCTGTATCCATTTAGAGAATCCCCGCTGCT
>NW_003852524.1:5525416-5538150 GCF_000181295.1 Otolemur garnettii
GTATTCTTTGTTACCTCTCACACTTTTATCTCTTGAAAGTCACATGAATGTTTTTGAAGTTGGTAAAATGATATGGGTGTATCTTAACAGATTAACCATATTTATTTTTGTCAGTCTCGTTCCTGGACCCTATCACTTACTTTATATTTCATATGGGACTAGTATGACACCATAACAGAAGAAAGGGCTTGGAAAAGAGTAAAAATGTTTTCTGTATCTTTACCCCTTCACCTTTTTTGAAAACAAAAACCTGTATTTCTGCCCAGGGCCAGTGATCAGAACAGAGAACAGAGTGTTCTTTGTTACTTGTACCACAAGAGATAGCTCAACAAGAGAGACAGTCCAGTGGGCCAGGCTAGCAGGCAGAGGTCAGGAGACAGTCTCCATTCACCCAGGATGGGGTCTCAGGACTGTCAAGGATGGTTAAAACAGCCTGAAGCTGAAAAGGTCCCTTTCAAAGCTCTCTATTTCTTCTTATGGTCAGAGAGATGAGCTCTAAGACAGAAGTCTCCGTCTTCCTCATTTGACTGCAAATCAATAGACTTCCTTTCATTCTTCTCAAACCATTTGTCCCGGTCCCTCTGATGTGGCCCTGGGAAAGCATGGAGCTTTTGGCAACAATGCTAAGAGTTTTAAGAATGAAATGGGAGAACATGTGACTAATCAAAGAAAATATCTGTTAATAGGAGAGAGCTTAAGCAGGACAGAGTAGCTTCAAAAAAGGTGAGTGTTGATTTATAACTTTTAGCACAACTATATATGTTGAGTTTCCATAGGTCTGGGGTAATAGCATGGAAGATGGGTTAGAGGTATCTTCTGGGGTCGGTCAGAAGATAGAAACCATAAAGTGGTTAAACAGACAATAGGAAAAAAAAATTAAACTATGATGAGAGAGTAACTATATGATAACTGTATAAGGAAATCTTTTATCATAACTTGGAGCTGAGGGAAAGTACAAAACAAAGAACAATTAGGAAGGAAGTGTCCTCCTCAAGGTCAGGATTCACATCTCATTGGAAACTGTAATGACATACACCGGATAACAGACGTCTACTGGTTTGTCCAAGCAGGAGCTGGTCAAGTCACCTAGAAAGCAGGCAGCAAAGCCTCGCAAGTGCACCCTGGCAGCAAGGGAGCAGTAATTCATGGCATCTCATACATAGGGTGGGATCCAAGCTGAGCTGCAGAGATAGCAAGCATGTAGTAGGAGCTCCTGGGGCACATATGGATCATCCTGGGTCCTGCACAGACTGCCAGGATCAGATCAGCAGGAGCTCTCCCCCGGTGTAGGCAGCACATGAATAAGCTTTCTCAGGAAGCTTTTGAGACACTGGTTGTGTGTGTGTGTGTGTGTGTGTGTGTGTGTGTGTTGATAGGGTAAAATGTCACAGGGAAGGTTATCACCAATCTAGGGCCGAAAGGCGACTCAGGGATCATGTTTTAGATATGTGCCTGGAGCAGGTTTAATAAGGCCTTACAGTCATACATTTTACCCACTTTAATAGTCAGAAATCCCAGGAGAATCTGTATTCCTGCAAAGCCCCTACAGTGCCCTGTACTAGAAAAGTTTATCATGGTGCTTACTTTAATGAACAAATACTTAAAGGAAATACTTGTTATAATAACATACATACACTGAAGAGTGAATTTCAGTTAAGAGACAATGAACTTATAACTGGCACAAAAGTGAACATAGCTATCATTTCTTGGTGTTACATACCTACTTTGAGTGTTCACACTTTTTTCTATTTTGTAAACATGAATAGACGTACAATTGCGTAAGAATAGACACTTTCTGATATATTGCATTCAAAACTGCTCCAAAAACATTTTAATGGTTATTATATGTTTTGGAAATACTCTCTGTTTAGCAAAATGTTTTATTATTTCTCATAGAGAGGCAAGGGTAAGAGAATATTTACCAATGAGAGACACAGAAAAATTTCACATTCACTTTCTTATTTAATCTTTAACATAAAACTGAATTTCTGTGCCCCCTAAAATTCATAGATTGAAGCCCTAATCTCCCCCAACATGATTGTATTTGGAGGTGATTAGTACCCTTATAATACTAGAACATAGAGTTTGGAAATTTCTCTCTCTTTTCTCTCTTGTTTACAGCAAGATGGCAGCTGTCTACTAGCCAGAAAGAGGGCCCTGATTTTTAGGCTTTGATCTGGTTTTTAGGCTTGTCATTCTCCAGAACTGTAAGCAATAAATATCCGTCTTTTTTTTTTTTTTTTTAGGCCATCCTGTCTATGGTATTTTGTTACACACTAATCTAACTGAGACATAAAGCAATAATGAAAATGTTAACCAACATCTGAAAGCCAGTAATATAGTAAGGAAGGGAAATAGAAGTAGCTGCTGAAGCCATCTGAAGCCACAGCCTACAGTGTACTATAGTTCTTTAGATGGAGTTAATGTACAGCTATCTTTAAAAAGATCGTAAAGAACATACTTGTGCTAGTCTTCCAGATCTTTCTTCATTCTGCAGTTCACTAAATCTTAAGTAATTTATCAGCGAAATGTAAGACAGCATTCAGAACATTTTTAAATTTTAGAATAAAGATATTATAAGAGACATATGCATTCTAAACACGTAACAGTGGTTACTTATTTAGATTGCATTTCAGCCATACTTTCCTTCCTTAACAAGGTGACTTGGCATTGTGAAGTATTGGTGTTGTCATTAAAATGCCAGGGAAGTTATGTTCTGTATGGCTAATTAGGAAGTCTTTTAATATAACTTGAAGTCTATTGCCACTAATTACTCCTCTAATTCTCCTCCATTCATACTGATTGCTTGAAATACCCTTTGCTTTTAGTGAGAAGAAATATTCCCTTGTAGGCCTGCTGCTATTGCTCATCAAGTCTTTCTCCAAATAAGAATAAAACAAAAAGGAGAGGGAGAAGTAAAGGGAGTAGAAGTAGGAATAAGAGGAGGAAAAGAAGGAGGAGGAAGAAGAGCAGAGGGAGGAGAGAAAGGATAGACAGGAGGAAGAAATGAAGGAAGGAAGGAAGGAGAGGAAAGGTGGATTTACTGCCACCCAATCAGGTTGTATCACTCCCTGTTGGGTTTAAGGGACCTGGTTACCTAAGCCCAGTTGACCTGGTCAGATTACTCAGGCACAGCAAAGATTGAAAGGAAAAATGAATAGAAACAGAAAATAAAGTTGAAGCAGCACAGGCAGCATGAATACAGAGCACAGTAACTTGCCTAAGTTTCAGTGTAACAAAGAGAAATTTTATTTAGGAAGAACAAAGAGAAGGTTTAGAGCACTTCCAAAGAGAGTTGTATGTGGGTCATTCTTAGGATGGGGAAAGTGAGAGAGACAGAGAGGCAAAGATCTGCAGGGTATAAACACCCCCTCTGAAATTATTTGCAATTCTTTCATTGGCCTTTCTGTGCCTCCAGGCATTGTTGCCCTTTTCTGTCGTCAGTAATCATCTCCTTCTATTGGTTATTGGTTACCTAGGTTACCTCATACCCACATTCTTTTTTTGAGTCTCACTTTGTCACTTTTGGTAGAGTACCGTGGCATCATAGCTCACAGCAGCCTCAAACTATTGGACTCAAGTGATTCTGTTGCTTCAGCCTACCAAGTACCTGGGACTACAGGTGCCGCCAAACCACCTGTCTATTTTTAGAGATGGGATCTTGCTCTTGCTCAGGTTGGTCTTGATCCCATGAGCTCAGGCAATGCACCCACCTGGACCTCCCAGAGTGTTGGGATTACAGGTGTGAGCCCCCTCGCCTGGCCCATAGCTACATTCTTATGGGCCCTCCAGACTTCCTGCTTCAGCAGACCATCCCCCTTGAAGGCCCTTTCTTTGTTTCCCGTCTCACCCCCTGCATGAAAAGCCAGTAGACTAAGACAATCAGGGCAACGGAGGAAGGTTCAATTCTGCAGAGTACTAAGTGGAAAGATGGGAGAAATTTCTCAAACCCATCTCCTGGAGAATCTGGGAATTTGGAAGAGAGGGTTTTTAAGGACAGTTTGTAAAGCAAAGGAGGCAGTTGGGTTGCTATCTGGCTAGGCTTGGGGCAAAATTATAAGAGTGTAGGTATCATCTTCCCATGTCACTTCAGTTCCTAAGGTCAGAATTTCAGCTGCGTCAATTTCTTGGTAGAGGACACTGGTCTTGGTGGGTCAGCCAGTCCCCCAAAATGCGGGGCCTCAGAAAATAACTTTGGGTTTCAAAAAGGTGATATTATGATGAAGAAGTTAAGAATCTTTATGCCCACCAGCTATGTGGTTCCAGGGTAGCAATTACTGAGAAACAAACAAGGGTATAGTGACTAATTAATAAAGCAAATGAGAGGACAGTGTCTCATTTTGATCATTATTTTTAGTTAGGCCTTAGCTTGTTCAGAGTTTTAAGCCTTTAGCCCAGTTTTCACCTTGCATCGTTATTGATTTGTAACAGGTGGTTACGACTGAGATTTTGTAAATGTCTTGGAGCAAAAGGTTAATTTAGTAGAATCTGTGGTGACCATATATGGCCAGCTCCCATTGAATCTTTGAATCATATGTTTTTCCTTGAGCATAATTGTGATTCAGATATCCGTTTTTTCCTGGAACAACCTGCATCTTTTTGGCTCTGAATATTTTGGTTACAATAATGTTTCCTTTGCTATAAAATACAAATAAAGCAAGAAAATAAAAGAAAAGGGAGATAAAAGGAAAGAGAAACATTAGCTGAGTGTGTATACTCTTCCAGCTCCAGATGCAGCAACAGCTTTTGATTTGGTGAAATAACCTTCTCACCAGGCTTTGTACTGCGGTTTGAGTATGTGCCCACAAAAGCGTGTGTTACAAACATTATCTCTAATGCAGTGCTTGGAGGTGGGGAATAAAAGGAAGTGCTTAGATACAAAGGGGTCCAGCCTTATGAGGAGACTAATGCCAATTGCATAAGGGCTTCAGGGTTCTCATTTGATCTCTTGTTCTCTCACCATGGAATGCCCTTTTCCATGTTATGACAGTAAAATGGTGTTTGTCCCATATGGCCTCTCAAACTTAGATTTCCCAGCCTTCAAAACTGTAAGCTAATAAATTTCTACTTACTATAAATTACTACATCTGAGTTATTCTGTTACAGAAGTGTAAAATGAACTAAGAAACTATGGTTCTAATATATATATAAAATGAAGTACTTGAACCCAGGAGTTTGAGGTTGCTGTGAACTATGACACCACAGCACTCTACTGAGGGTGACAGAACGAGGTTCTTTCTCAAAAAAATTACATTAAATTAAAGTATTGGACTAAGAAAAGCATAGATGATTTCTAGTCAAGAATTATATTATTTTAGTTGATGGCCATTTCTAAGAACTTAAGTATGAAAGGTCAAATGAGTATATAAGCAAAGTGAAATCAAAACATGTCATGAGTCCATCATCATATGTGGCTATTTCAGGCATTTTTAATATTAACACTATTGAGGGTAGCTCACTGTCCATTGATTAGAAAGCAAAATTGAGGAAACTTCAATAACTTTTGTTTTTCTTTTGGCAACTGGCTCTAAGGTAAGGAGAGCATGATTCTTTTTGAAAAAGTCCTAGTTATTTAATTATTTTTTTTTCCCCTAAGGCTTCGAGGAAGAATTTAGAAATAGAGAAAGCTGAAAGTAACTCCAAAAAGATAAAATAACAAGATTTTATCTACCAAAGTTTTTCAGCGTTTCACTTGTTTGGCAAGTGCAGGATGTTGAAACATGTACACAAGGTGATATCGCTAAGGTGAACCCACCGTGGGATTTGAATCCTGGTATCTCCATGTATTATTCTCTTTCCATAATCAAAACAGTTTTCAAGTTGTGTTAAATATTCCTCTAACATCTGCTTTGTATTCCATTTTACTAGGCAGTGTAACTGTTTTATAACTAAAATATAAACCCGCCTATCAAATGTTAACAATAAGTCAGACTATTATTCTACAAAACTTGGAATAAATTTCTTCAGTAACAGATATATATCTTAAGACACACACACATATATATGAATGACACCTTCAGTATATGTCTTATGTATTGCTTTTTGATGCTGAATTGAATATGATAGCACTGTGTGGTACAGTATTCTCCCCAAAGACAGAGTTAATCAGATGAATGCTAGTGTTATCAGAATTTCTTCTTCCGTAGGTCCTTGGTCTGGGGGTTCAAAGAATGTATCCATAGACCACAGATCCATGGTAAGACAGAATTTATTTAACAGAAAAGAATACAGAAAAAAAGCACCACAGCTTTTGACAGAGGAAAAAACCCAAGTTGGAAAAATTATCTCCTCTCTGGGTCCTTTGTCTAGGGGCATATATACATAGCCTAACAAATCAATGGGACAATCCCTTCTGCTGAGGCAAAATGTCAGAGTTCCCAGGCCTAGGAAACTTACATGAAATTGACAAGACTGGGAAATGGGAGGGGGGTGGTGTTTCCCTGTTAAGTGCAAGGTTGAGGAGACAGAGGAGGGCAGACTCGAGGCTCTGGAAGAGCTGGCAACCTGGAGGCGTCTCCCCAGCAGTTATGTGGCCCCTCTGGCTACTGGAGCCTCTTATGGCCCCTCTGCTTACCTCCAGCCTGCTAGCTTCCTCTGAAGGCTGCCACCACCAACTCCCCACTCCAGGGAGGAGACACAGAAGGTACAGCAGGTCTTCCGTCAGCTGTGCTAGGCCACCAGGACCACGACCACCTTATATCACTAGTGTCACCATGCAACAGGCAGGACAATCAAATAAAACGGCAGAAGCACAGTTGTTGTTTGAGGAGTACGATACAATTTGAAGTGGCATTTGGACCTGGAGAACACTGTGGAAGCACAACAGCAACAGAACCCCTAAAGGGCCTAACATTAACACACGATCCTGTTAGTTCGAGATGTGTGGTGCTGTGTGTGATGTGCACCAGGGAAGATCCAGGAGGCCTCGCACAGCAACAATCCTGCTTCTTCTGCTAAGGTGGTGGAACAGTTTGCGCCCTTGCCACAGAGGTCTACCCAACTGTGCACGTGTGACAGGAGTCAGCAGAACAAGTTTAGGACACAGGCTTAATAGCAAAATGGAAAGTTTTCATCCCAAATCCCCACCTACGGTTTTCTGTCCTATGTTCTGTTGTCCCACTTAAACAAACATACTAAAAAAAACTTCAGTGAGGGTGAGTCACTCACCCACCATTGGCATGCATTGTTTATAATGATACGGCCAGAGGTTTTCTAGGTTGGTTGGTTGGTTTTCTTCATTTATTCTGCTTGGTGTTCTCTGAGATTCATAAGTCTTTGGTTTGGGACTTAATTTGAGGAAATTCTGAGTTATTGTTATATCAAATGTTTGTTCTGTTCCTTTCGCTCTCTCTCTCTCTTTTTTTCTGGTATGTCCATATTATGCACTTGTCCCACAGTTGTTGAATAATATATTAGTCTTTTCAGTATTTGTTCTCGTTTTTTTGTTTTGAAGTTTCCCTTGATATATCCTCAAGCTCAGAGATTCTTTCCTCAGCCATGTCTAGTCCACTAGTAAGCCTATCAAAGTCTTCCTTTTTTCTCAATTTCTTTAACACTGCTGTTGTTTTCAATCTGTAGCATTTCTTTTAAATTTTTACTTAGGATTTCCATCTCTCTGCTAACATTGCTCATCCGTTCTTTCATGTCACCCACTTTATCCATCAGAGCCCTTAGCATACTGATTGTTGTTTTAAATGCCTGCTCTTTTAATTCTCACATCTCTCCTATGTCTGGCTCTGACGTTTACTCTGTTACTTCAAATTATGTGTTTTTGTTTTGCCTTTTTTTTTAGCCATTTTGTAGTCCACGTAATTTTTTAAATTAATACCTGGATGTTATGTACTCAGTAAAATTAACTCTGATAAACAAGCCTTTTTGTAATGTGGAAGGAAGGCATGGAAGAAAGGGAAGCATTCGATAGTTCCATAATTAGATCCCAGTCTTTTAATGAGTCTCTGCCTCTGGACTGTGAACTTCATAAGGTGTTTCTCAAGTGTTTTTGCCCTCTTATGTGGAGAGTGGACTGGAGTTGGCTGTTTCTCTTTCCCCACATGGAAAGACAGAAGGAATTCGTTTCCTCACTCCAAGTGATCTGAGAATACTCCAGCAGGCCCAGCTCTGGTTAAGTAGCTTCTTTTGAGAGAAAGCATGAAGAAGAATAGAGTGTTCTGACATATTCCAAAATAGTTTCTTTCTTCTTGCCTTGCGAGAAGAGTGGGGGATTTTTCTCCAATATTCATGCAATGCTGTGGGAGCCTCCTCTGACTGGATCTCCTGGAGTTTTCTCTCTCTGACTTGTCCACACTGAGCATCCAGGAACTCCTCTATTAGAGTTCACATTTTTCTACCCTGACCCTGTTCTTCATGGAGGTTTCAGCTCCTCAGGCACTGCTCTGGTAAACTGTGACTTCCGATATTCCTGCCTGTCTCTGCAGTCGTAGGAGCTGTCGTTTGCTTTGTTCTCCCCTCTGTTCCCAGTCCATTATTAGTCACTGATTATTCAGTCTGTTCAGTTTTTTACTTGTAGCTAGGACAGAGGGGTTACTGCTAAGCTCTTTACATGATGCAATCCACTTGCCTTCCTGCTACGTAAATACAGACCCGCATCCTGATCAGCAGGAACAAGCTTTTGGAAAAGTCAGTGCCACAGAATCAAATTTAGTTAATTTAAATCAATGTCATTATAAATTATATATAAGTACATAGAGAATAAGGAAATTGAAGAAACCTCTTGATTGGGAGAGAAAGTCTTAGAGAGAGGACTTGAAATGATACACATAGAAATGATACCCGCGTGATGAAATGGGAAATACGCACGGTTATGGATCCCTGAAATACTCTGATTTTACCACTCATTGCTTATTCTGTCCACGTGACAACCACTCACAGGAACCTCATAAATATTTAAATATTATGTTTCAATAAGAGAAAAACAATAGGGCATTTTAGAAAAGAGATGACAAAGACCTTCAAAATATCAGATTGAGAATTCAATACAGCTATGATTATTATACTAAAGACTCTAGGTGAAAAAGTGAGCAATGTACAAGAGCATATGGGTAATACATAGAGTCATGGCAATTCTAAAAAAGAAATTCTAGATAAAAGTACTATAACAGAAATCAAGAGCGCTGGCTGGGTACAGCAGCTTGCGCCTGTAATTCCAGCACTCTGGGAGGCAGAAGTGGGAAGATGACTTGAGCTCAGGAGTTTTGAGACCAACCTGAGCAAGAGCAAGACTATCTTTACCCAAAACAGAAAAATTAGCTGGGCATGGTGGTGCGTGTCTATAGTCCCAGGTACTCGCTGAGCTGAGCTGAGCTCAGGAGTTTGAAATTTCTCTGAGTTCGGCAGACACCACAGCATTCAAGCCTGACCCCCTCAAAAAAAAAAAAAAAATTAAAATTAAAATAAATAGAAAATAACAACAAATAGAGGACCTTTAATGGCTTATCAGTAAACCAAATATAGATGAGTCAGGACTCAATAAGCCTGAAAATTGTCAACATACATCCCCCCAAAGCAAATAGGAAACAAACAAAAGAAAATGGAAATAAACAAGCCTAGGATAGCATGTTCAAGACTGTCAAACAATTATAAAATATATATCTATGTGTGCTGGGTTTATGAGAAGAAAAGGAAAGAGTAATTAAAAGAATGCAGGAATTAATAATGTCTATTCATTTTCAAAATTAATAACAGCTATCAAATCACAGATCCAGGAAGTTCAGACAACATCAAACACGATAAATACATTCCCCAAAATGCTCTACATGTGTCTATATTATATTAAAAGCACAGAAAATCACAAACAACCTGAAATGGAACAATTATAAAAATTACATTGAAACCTCTCATCAGAATTTTTTAATTCAAGACAATTTAAATGCAATATTTAAAGTGTTTGAGGAGAAAAGCACCAAACTAGAACTATACAGCCAGCAAAATTATCCTTCAAATGTGAAGGAGAAATAGAAAGAGAAACAGCAATAGTTTAGGGAATTTGTTACCAGTAGATCTGCTTTTGTAAGAAATCTTAAAAGAAATTCTTTGGGAAAAGGAAAACTAAATATTCCAGAAATGAGATCTGCAAAAAGAAAGCCCATCAAAGAAGGAATAAATGATAGCAAAATATAACATTTTATTGCTTTTATTCTTTCTTGATCTAATAAATGTTATTTTTTTTCCAAAATAATAGCAATATATTATTGAAGAAATAAAATGAATGACAGGAATATAACGAAGTAGGAGAGTGAACAATTGAAAATTCTATGATTCCTTCATTACCATAAAGTGGTTTAGTATTTTTGGAAAGAGGAGTGAGATTAGTTGTAAAGGTATATTGGAAAATCTACAACTACTAAAAAATTACAGAAAAAATTTATGTCCTAAGGTAAGAGAGAAAATAAAATCATACAAAATGCTAAGTTATAACCAAAGAAGATAGAAAGAATAAAAAAAAGAACAAAGTCAATAAATAGGAAAGTTACAACCATAGAAGATATCAAGTCAATAACAGTTATGTGTCAGTTTACAAAAGGGATCCCTCTAAGAAATGCATTGTTTGATAAGTTCATTGTACAAACATCTTGGGGTATACCTGTACCAATCTAAGTGAGATGTCTTAATACAGACCTAGGCTATATTGAAGACCACTGGCAAGGCTACAAACTGTATAGTATGATATGGTATGAAATACTGGGGATTTATAACACAATGGCATTTGTATATCTAAACATAGAAAAATACAATAAAAATAAAAGTATTATAATTTTATAAGACCATGATTATCTGCACATAGTTGGTTCATCATAGACCCAAACATCATTATGTGAGCCATGGCTGTGTATAAGGAAACATTTTAATGGTGAATTATCTAAATACAGCAACTATAAAACAGATACTATCAGAGTGTTCACAAAAGCAAAACCGACTATATATTGTCTATGAGAAATACATGTTAAATATAAATATTTTATATTTTAAAATATATTTTAAAACTAAAGGAATAGATACAAGTATATCCTGCTAAAAATTTATCAAAATAAAACTGGACTCAATAAAAATCCCACCAAGTTGTGTTTTTGATAATGATAAACTTATTCTAAACTTTACATGGAAAGACAAAAGACCAGTAACAGTCACTGTAATATTAAAGAAGAACAAACTCGAGAGCATTGACATTACTCAAGTTCAAAACTTATTATAAAATACAATAATCAAGACACCATGAAGATTAGCAAATAATGGCTCGGCGCCTGTGGCTCAAGTGGCTAAGGTGCCAGCCACGTACACCCAAGGTGGCAGGTTCGAATCCAGCCCAGGCCCACCAAACAGTAACGGCTGCAACCAAAAAATAGCTGGGCGTTGTGGCAGACACCTGTGGTCCCATGAGAGACTGAGGCAGGAGACTCACTTAAACACAGGAGTTAGAGGTTGCTGTGAGCTGTGATGCCATGGCATTCTACCCAGGGGGACAGCTTGAGGCTCTGTCTCAAAAAAAAAAAAAAGATTAGCAAATAATGACAAATGGATAAATGGAAGAGAATAGAAAGCCTACAAGTAGACTCACAAATAGACTCATAAATATAATTGATTATAGAGAAAAAACTAAAGGGATAAAATAGTACAAAGTAAACTTTTTTGGCAAATGGTACTGAGGCAGCTGGACATTCACATGTAAAATATGAATCTAGACAAAGACCTTAAACCCTTTACAAAAGTCAAAGCAGATTATAGACCTACATGTAAAATGTAAAACTATATAAAACTACTTGTGAAGATAAAATTTAAGAAAATCTAAATAAACTTGGGTTCCATGGTGACATTTTAGATATGAAAACAAAGGCATGATCCATGAAAGAAGGATTGAGAAGCTGGACTACATTAAAAAGTAAAAAATGTCCATTATGTGCAAGACATAGTCAAGATAGTAAGAAAACAAACCATAGTATAAAGGAATTTTATCCAAAATACATAAAAACTCTCAAAACTCAATAGTAAGAAAACAAACTAATTAAGAAATGAGCCAAAGATCTTTACAGACATCTCAAGAAAAGAGATATACAGATGTCAACTCAGCATATGAAGAGAGAGTCTCACAGGTCTGCATCCGATACCATCAGGGAAATGCAAATTGAAAAAAAATGGGATCCCACAACACATCCATTCAAATAATCAAAATCCAGAACTCTGGCAAGGCTGTGAAGCAACAGAAACTCTCATTCACTCCTGGAGAAATGCAAAATGGTGTGGGCACCCTGGAAAGGAGATCATCAGTTTCATAAAAAAACTAAACTTACTCTTCACATATAATCCTTCAGTGCTTGTTAGAAATTATACACAGGAGTCAAACATCTAATGAACACACAAAAACCTGTGAATAGAAGTTTAGAGTGGCCTTGTTGATAATCATCTAAAATCGATAGCACCTAAGATGCTCTTCTCAGGGTGAATGTATAAACTGTAGCAATAGAATGGCTATCAAGCCATGAGAAGGCAAACAAGAAGCTGAAATGCATTTACTACCTGAAGGAAGCCAAATTTAAAGGGTATGTGTTATATGATTCCAACTATGTAACATTCTGGAAAAGACAAAAGTATAGAGCTAGTGAAAGACAAGTGGTTGTCAGGGGTTAAGAGGGATGAGGGGATGAATAGGAGGAGAACAAAGGATTTTCCGGGCAGTGAGAATGCAGTGTCTAATGCTACTACTTAGTACAATGGCGTATGCA
>NW_003852524.1:5538408-5539715 GCF_000181295.1 Otolemur garnettii
ACCCTCCTTCTTCAGCTTTCTGAGTACATGGGATTACAAAAAACACCACATTTTTCTATATTTAGGGGAGATGGGGTTCTGCTCAGGTTGGCCTCAAACACCTGACCTCAAGTAATCCTCCAGCCTTGGCCTCCAAAATCTAGGATTATAGATGTGAGCCGCCATGCCTGGACTCTCTACCTATTTTCAATTTTTCTGTGAATATAAAACTTCTCTAAAAAATACAAAGCCTTAAAAAAATTATGAGCTAGTAAATTCCTGGAGTCAGCAAACTTTTTCTATAAAGGGCTATGTAGGAAATACTTTAGACTTGTTGTTCAAACAGTTCGTATCACAACTGTTCAACTCTGCTGTTATAGAAAACATATAAATATGAGTGGCTGTGTTCCAATAAAATAGTATTTACAGAATAATAAAAAAAGGTGGAGTACTATATTAATTGCAGACAAAACAGTTTTCAGAGAAAAGATATCAGTCATAAAGAGCAACACTATATACTGGTATAATTATATATTAGGTTGTAAATTATATATTAGCTTACTGTGCACTCACCTAACAACAATGTCTGAAAATACATGCGGCAAAACCGTAAGGGGTAATAGACAAATCCACTAATATAGAGGAGACTTCAATAGCTTTCTGTCAGTAACTGACATATCCAGCAGGCCCCAAATTAGTAAGGATATAGTTGAACTGAACCATTATTCCACTGAAAAATGACCAATGGAAAAATACTTCATCTAATGACAGCAGAATACACCTTCTATATAAACTTTCATGGAAGATTCATCAAGATAAACTACCTTATTGGGCATAAAATGCACCTTAGCAAATGAAAATATTTGTAATCGTATGACGCATACTCTCAAACCACCATCAAATTAAATTAGAATTCAGTAACACCAACTCTCTTCAAACTATCACAGAAAATAGAAAAAAAAAATGATAAGGGTAAATGCTATGTAACACATCCTATGAGACCAGCATTACTCTAACAACAAAATGTGTCAAAGACATTACAAGAAAGGAAAATCACAAAACAGTATGTCTCTTAAATGTTGCTGCGTAATTCCTCAAATAATACTAATAAATGCAGTGAAACATTGTATTGAAACAAATGTATCCCAATAAAGTGTTATTTATGCAAATTTGGGTCAACGTTTGGAAATTATGTAATTCATCAAATTAACAAGCTAAAGAAGAAAAACCATATAATCATGTTAACAGTTGCGAAACAGGCTTTTGACAAAATCCACCACTGATTCATGATAAAAATGTTTAGTAAAGCAAGAAGGGAGGAGAACACC
>NW_003852524.1:5539928-5544338 GCF_000181295.1 Otolemur garnettii
AACGCTGTCTCTGTTTTACAGAAGAAATAATTTTTATGTAAAAAGCACAATGAATTACCAAAAAAATTACACACACCAGGCAATGATGACAAAAATGCAGGTTACAAAGTTGATGTGTAAGAGTCAATTGTTTTCCCATAAAATTAGAATTTGAAATTAAAAATATAAGAATATTTATATTATTATTAAGAGTGTGAAATATTTAGATATACATGTGCCAAAATTTATACAACATTCAGATGAGAAAAAATACAAAACTCTGATGAAAATCATTTTTAAAAATCCAATTAAAGAGACATTCTATGATCATGGACTGGAAAACTCCAATATTACGAATTTCGCCTTTCCCAAGTTGATCTGTACATTCCATGCTATCACAACTAAAGTTGCAGCAAGTTACTTTGTGGATATTTCTAAACTGAATCTAACGCTTATACTGAAAACAATAATAATGAAGAATAAAATTGGAGGACTGACAGACACTGCTGAACTTTAGAGAATACTATAAGGCAAAAATAATCAAGACAGCGTGTATTGGAAAAAATAGACAAATAGATAAATGAAACAGAATCAAGAGTCCAGAAATAGTTCCATACAAATGTAATGAACTTTCTTAATACAAACATACCACCTTGATATATACTTAAAATAAATGCATGACGAAAATCTAGGATAAAAATTAGTAGTCAACAAATGACACAGGTTATCATGTAGCATATTACTGAGATGCTTCAAGATCAGGTAGATTAGCAAGACTTGGAATGGGTAAGAATATATTCAATATATTTGGTTATCTAGTGACACAAAAAAGTGAATATTTTGAGAAAACTATATTGATAGGATTAATAGGTACAATTAAAAGAATATCTAGATTTATGTTAAAATATGAGGGCAGACCATTAAGTTCATGAACTCATTCTAGAAAAAGCGCTATGTGCCTCATTGCTGAATATCACTGCAGTTACCTTCCAAGTACTCCTCTTGTAAAACTATGAACTGACACCAGCACCTCGTCTACTCTTCAAAGCAATTTTGAATTCGTTTTTTCTGGAATGGCCTTCAAAGCTGTCGTTGTACTCATATTCTATGAGTGAGCTACTAAAATCAATATTAGACTAGTTAGAGCAAGCATGTAGAAGAATAAAGGATCTATAGGACAACAGAATACTATAATGCACCTGCCACATAGTGTCAGGACCTACGCACATATGGAAGACTATAGACAAGAAATAATTAGAGTTTGGTCAGGTTCACTGGCAAGGTTGAGAAATGCAAGTGTTGATTTGAGAATAAAAATGAACTTTATTAGGGATAGTGATGACTAGATTAGTCACTTATCTGAAATCTTAAACATTGAAGTAGAAATACACTGTGTAGGAAGGTCCTTAATGATCAATTTTCAAGAAAAACATGATGACAGAAAACAGAATAATTATCATGGAGGTGATGTAAAAACCTACAAGAAATATTAGAGAAAGAGAATTCAAGAAAGAATTGTGGACTTAGCTTTACGGTTTTTAGCACATTATTCACATGGCTAAAAATAGCCCCAAAAGGAGGAACTAATGAATTAAAGATAGAAACAGGGTGAAATAGAGGGGAGGGAAGAATCACAGGGTAATAAAATAGTGATGCAGTATACTTTAAGTCTTTACATTGAAGACATGAAATAGTCTTAGTCTAAGGAAAATGTCTAGAATAGATAAGTGAAATTTATTTTCTGTTCTATATCCTTTCCTACCTGTCTCTTTTTATTAATTTCTGCCCTTTTGGTGTGCTTAATTTTCATCTAGAAGTGCATTTCTTAACAAAATGCATTCTTCATTTTTAATGAAGTACCAAGTAAGGCTGATGTGACTGAATTGAACAATACTGTAACCATCAAGGCTCCCTAGAGGATCCGATGTGAGCACTTTGAATCACTTCTTCACAGTTTCCCATTATGAAATAGTTCTTGCACTTTTCCCTCTTTTAATCAATATTTTACTTTATTAAACTCTGGTGAATATATAGGATATCCTCATAATTATGTAAGTAAATGATTTACTTTTTCCTCCAATTATTTTATCTTGCTTAACTTCCAGAGTGCTATTAGACACAGCAAAATAGAGCTTCACATATAATTTTTAAAGGTATAAGTACACATGGGTGGCTTTGTGCTTTTCACTGACCCAAATGACAGATCCAGGGACTCAGAGACCTTTCATTTTTTCTACAGATGAATTTTCTCTAACTGCTTTACCTAATAATAAGAAGGCATCGCCTGCCACCTTGGCTTCCTAATGAGCTCTTGAATACCATTTGGAGGCAGCGATCTTTCCATGTAGGAATCAAATAACTGGCATTCTGCACTAAATTGCTTCCTATCTTTCTGATCCTAGAATGTCAAAAAACTTTTTATTTCTGCCTACAGTTTTTTATTCATTGCAGAATATTTTTCCGTTATTACATAATAGAAATTATTTGCTCATTGTAGAATATTTTTGCAGAATATTTTTTGTTATTATAAATAGAAGTTTCTAAATTTACCAGATAGTTCTCATTTGTAATAGTGATATCTTATGTGCACAATTATAACAGGTATAATTTTTTGATTCACTTTCTGAGATTATATTCTAGAAAAAATTATGGTCATTAGAGAACTAGAAGATGGCTTATAATTAGAGTTCTACTTGTAATAAAGTTATGTTGGTTTATGACATCTGATCATATATAATTGATATTTTTTCAGAAAACTCTATTGGATAAACTTCTGGGACCAGGATAATATTGAATAAACACTCTTAAGCAGTTTTCTTTCTTAGAGGGAAGAAGGATGAAAAGAAGACACAGAAATGGATCATATGCAGAATAGCAGATTGTCTGAGATCAGGTCCATTAATAACTGACATGTAATAGTAGTTGAAAGATGTATCAAAACTGAAACTCATTGTTTCCTATTTCCAATTTTTGTGGAGCAGACCAATCACAATTCCCCATGGATCTAATTAGATATACATGGATGGTCTTTTCACTTAAAATCCAAATATAACTTAAAGGCCTTGGTTCAAACTCCAAATTTATATAGGGTAAATAATTGGATCAATTCCCCCTCTTTCAAGTGAAACAACAAAGTTGTAATAATATTCACTCCACCACCTCTTTACTTAATGAACATTAAAAATGCTGTTTGTGGAGAGGAAATAGTAACTGAAGCCATTTACATCAATTTTGTAGCGATTTTACCTAATTACTCCTCAATCATTGACTCACACTTATCAATGAGCAAGATTAGGCTGGTTGTGAATTTTTTGTGTTTCACTCAAGGACGTGCTTACAAAGACTTAGCATCAAACTTTGCGGCTCACGCCCTGTGCTTGACCACTTACATTTTAAATAAGTGCTTGAGAATTATAAATATGTAGTAGATAGGATGGTACATTTAATGATATGTTCCAGGAAAGGGAACTTTGCTGCTTAAAGGACATAAAACCAAAGGAAGAAAAAAAAGAAGAGACTGCTCAGAAGAAATTAACAATTGAGTGGTATTGTGGGAAAAACTCATCTAAAAACAGAGTTTCTCTTTTTCTCACTTTCTAACTAAAAAATCTTTAAAAGATATGCTGGCAATAAGAGCTAACCTTTCCCTTTATTAGGTTGAAGAAATTCTTAAGTAAGTGAGTCATTAATTCTGTAATAGGTATCTAAAAAATCACAAGTGCCAGGAAACATACATGGAAAACTATCAAATGTTGCTGTACTTAAAAGCAGTTCAAAATCTTAATTTGTACATATATTAATATTTAGTGTTATGTTTTATCATTGTACATATGTAGAAATTCAGAAGAAGGTTACAGGCACATTAGGTTTGAAATAATCTCCTCTTTTAATGTTTTATCTTACTATCCACGTTGCTCTAGATTAAAAGAATAACTTGATCCTGATGTCCACAATAAAGAAAGTCAGTCCTTTTGTAGTGGTCCTGAGGACTGAGAAACTACCTAATATTAACAATGTATATCAAAACATTAACTATATATGCAACATGTTTCCATTTATTACTGTTTCTATGTGTAACAGAATTTTGCATGTATTTGATTTGGCATTGTTTCAGCACACCTAAGAATATTTTCTTCAGCTGAGACACACTGAGTGAAACCCATCAGTGCATGTTAACTTCATGATTCCAGTAAACTCTGTAACGATTCCTCATGGGATATGTTAAGGTAATGCTAAAATAGGCTATTATGAGTCAAAATGTCTTTGGGCTAAAATAAATTGCTTCCAGAACCATCAAGGCTGCTGAGTAAGGTTTTTAACCCCTTCAAAAATGGTCCCTCATTTTACACAGCTTTTCTTAATTCCTTTTAATTTTTTTGCAACTTAAATTTTTCACTTACAATTATATTAGATAGTCTCTATTATTTTTTA
>NW_003852524.1:5545660-5561005 GCF_000181295.1 Otolemur garnettii
TAAATTCATGAAAGCAATTTCTGAGTATGGGTGAATAAAAAAGGGAAAGCAAGATGTTCTGGGGAAATGTATATGAAGGATGTTTCACCTGGAATAGGCATCAAGAAAGCCTTCCTATCGAAATAGCACCTAAGCAGAACTGTGAAGTATGAACATGGTGTATGTTTTGCTAGAACTCTAAGGATGACGTTATCCTGACAGAGGAGGCAGCGAATTTGTAGTAATACAGACTAAAGCAAGAACCCTATGTTCAAGAAATCAAGAGTCCAGAACTACTGGAAGTGCAATGAAGAAATGAAGTGCAGTCAGGGACCAGATCTTGATGTACATTCAAGTTATTTTGCCTCTGTAGAGTAGTTTTCATATTTGTCCTAAAAAACTAGTTTTTAAAGGTTCTTAGATGAAAAATAGACTAAGACATTTGCATTAAAATTATGCTCTATTCATTGTGGAGAATAAATTCCGTTATGTGTGTGTGAACTTAAATGGAATTAACATCCTAAATTGTTGAATGTAAATTTGTGAGTCGTGTGCATGTGTGCTCATGTATCCTTTAGATTCAATATGTTAATTTTGGTTTTCAGAAATCTTCGGTCCTCAACATTATTTTTACTCCTTTTTTAAGATTTTATATAATAGTGATTTCTTTTTCCTCATCTTTATGTAGTGACCTTCTTAAAACCCAGTACAGTAGTGAGTTGCTTTGAAGAGGTATTCATCTAAGTTACCATAGCTAGCCACATTGTCTTTTCCTTAGCATTTCTCTGGTATAACATACCCGCCAAAACCAAAACAAAACAAAACAAAAAACATATCCACCATACTCTCTTTCCAAATGTTTTCATGAATACAAAATACTTTAAATGCCTATGATTTGGGTGTATTATTTGTAGCTTAATCCTGTTGTTTTCTGTTTGTTTGTTGTTACATACAGTTTCCCTATTGTCCTCCATTCTTAATATTTATGGTCTCATAATTTTCACAATGAAATATCACCTAAATCCAGTAGGAATATATTTCTTCAAAAAAATCACCCAAATCAGATTTCTGGTGTGAATGTGAAGAAAAAGGAACTCTTATCCGTACATATACTGCTGCTGGGACTGCAAATTATTACAATCTCTGTGGAAAATAGTATGTGGATTTCTCCAACAACTAAAAGTAGACTTACCATTTGATCTAGCAATCTTATTACTGAGTATTTACCCAAAGGAAAATAAATCATTTTATTAAAAAAAAAAACCTGCACTTGAATGTTTATTTCAGCACAATTCACAGTCACAAAGATGGGGAATAAACCCAAGTGCCCATCAGTTCATGTGTAGATAAATAAAATGTGGTATATGTGTACCATGGAGTACTACTCAGTCATAAACAATGAACTAATTCCTTTGCAGTAATCTGGATGGAACTGGAGACCATTCTTCTAAGTGAAGTATCCCAAGAATGGAAAAACAAACACCACAAGTACTCACTACTAAATTGGAATTAGTTTATCAACATTCAAGTACACATTTGGTAGTAAAACTCAATGAAAAGGAAGTACATAGGAGAGGAGAGAGGGGGAAATGTAACTCACACTATTTGGGTAATGGGCACACTTATAACTGTGACTCAAACTTTACAAAAGCAACTCATGTACCACCTCATATGTGCCCTGTATTATTCTGAAATTTAGAAAAAGAGATGTAAAAACAAAAAATCTAGAAACCCAAAATAATGATATTTCAATTTGTCTGGATACATAATAGTTGTACATACTTGTGAAGTACATGCAATTTTTTTCTTTTTAGTTATTATAATAGTTCTATGAACTTATAGAGTACATGTGATGTTGTGATACAAGCATACAACATTGTTTAAATCTGGGTAACTAGGATATCCCTCACAAATTGTCATGTTATTTTGCTACCGATCTTATTCCTTCTGTCTTTTTGTACCCATTAACAAACCCCTCTTTATCCCCTCTTTCCATTATTCTCCCTAGCCTCTAAGTGTCTATCTACAGATAACTGAATTGAAAAATGTGGTGATTATAGACAATAGAATATCATTAAGCCACAAAAAGGAATGGAATCTTACCATTTGCCACAACATACATAGAACTAGAGGATATGGGGGATAGTGAAATAGGCGGGACACAGAAAGAAAAATACCACATGTTGTCACTGATATATTGGGGCTAAAACAATTGATCCCATGAAGGCAGAGGGTAGATTGAGGATTTTGATGACTCCATTTTCTCTCTGCTATTAGTTTATTAGCTTCATTTCTGTAAAGTTCAGTCGTTACTCTGGGGTTTATTACATTCATCTTTGTCTCATGGTCCGCCTTCAGATAAATAGATGTTGACTCCCTTTTGGGATGCAGGACTGAGTTCGTCAGAGGCTACCAAGGAACCCTATGTTACTGTCTTGGTAGATGCGTTCTGTTTTTACTCCCCACCAAGTCACTGTCTCTGTCAGAAAGTAGGCCATTATTGAGGTGTACAGCTCAAGCTCTTTGTGAACTCTTAAGTGCACTTTGACAATATCTCTGGGGTGGGGGCCTGACACTTCTTGCATTTTATCTTTGAACACATCGGGACCCTATGCGAGGATCCAGGTAGGGGGAACCATCCTCTTACAAACTCAACGTTTCTCACTAAGTCTCGTGAAGCTTCCCTGTCTTGTCTTAAAGTAAGAGATAGAGTATCATTTCAAGGACAGGGCAAAAATGTCACCCCACCCTACACATACATACACATAATTAATCCAGAGCACAAGCTCATTAATTCTATTAATGTATAATTTCATTGCTTTTTGAATTCCAATCTTGTCTTAATACAGATTAGCAGTAAATGACAAAGTGAATATTGCAGTATTGGTTCCTGCTTTCTTGAATAATTCCTAAATAAGTTGAGAAGCTTCTCTTTAGAGTGTTGAGGGGATTTATGACTAATTGCTGTCTGTTCTGTTCTTTTTAATTGAAAATCTGAGATAATAAGAAATATTGTATTTTATACTCCTGCTAAATATGTGTCCTAGAATAGTATCTGACATTTCAAATTAATCATGTATTTTCATATATATAGAGAGTAATATTTTAAGTTTCTATTATCCCTCTCATGCCTCTAGAATGTGTTCTGCTTCTTTTTAAAAGAAAAAAAATCATTTTTATTATCTATATTACTTCTCTGCTATTCATAATTGATTTCTGACCTTACATTTAGTATTGTCTTATTTTTGTTTATGCTTTTCATTTACATGAGTTGCATATTAACCAAAGCCATTTTTACTCTAGATTTTTCCATAAATAACATTGCTTAGCATGTGGTATTTACTCAATAAACTTTTGATAGGTAGTAAGCAAATGTAGGGATTAAAGCTCTGATGATGTTTTACTAGCAGTGATCTAACCATACTCATGTTTTTGAAAATGTAATAAAAATTGTTATTTTATTCAAAATATTTTATAATAATAAACCTTTTATATCCAGGAATGGCCTACCTATTTTCCCATAAGTTTTTAAGTGTAATTTTTAAGGTTTTATTTGGTTTGGTTTGGTTTTTTGTTCAGTGGTCATCCACACAAGAATTTAGGGGTTATACTTCTGCACCAAATAAATTATTAAGCCTTTTTACCTGAAAAAAGATGGTAATGACATTGCTTCAAAGGTTCATCCCCTCCAAGAGTTTGAATAGTTGATGTAATTTATAACTTCTAGGGAAGTATTTGACACATGATCAGTACTAACTAAGCTTTTGCAGATATTATCACCTTTATTGTTAGTTATTAGTTGATTGATATTTCATTTGAATTCATTATCAGCATAATATTTTTGTTGATATTTCTTTGACATTATTTAGGTTTCCACTTTATCTTTGAATATGATCTGGTTTTGTAGTTGATAAACATGGGCCTCAAAAGATGTGTATTCTATTGTTTTAATGTGTAGAATTTTGTAAAATGTTGTGTGAAGCTCCTGTATATTTCTACTCCTATTTAATTTTTCTTGATCTAGTAGTATCTTAAAATATTATAACCCTCTCCTATAATTTTTATTTATCTGTTGCAGAATTTAATTCATTTAATCATTGCTTTGTAACTGGTAAGGCAGTATTTTGAAATTCTTTCATGTTCACAATTAAACTATATTCTCAATCTATTTTCCTTTTAAGAATATATGCTATCACACTTTGACCTTGAGATCTTTGCTTTATTTTATTTTGTAGAGGGCTATAAATAAATTAGTGTTCTTAGCTACCAACAAGGGACTGATGGCACACTCAAACAAAACAATACATAAAGGGGTTATTTAAAAATGATGAGAGATACATGGATTTATATATTTATTTCTATTTATTTACTCATTTTGTTGTAACCATTTCTAAGTACAAATACAAGAAAATAGGAAGAAATCATTGGCTTGCAGAATGAGACGTTATACAAATAGGGTGACTGTAACTTTTGGTCAGCCAGAAGCAACACTACAGGGTAGAGTTTGAAAAGAACTTTTCTCAGCTCCTTTCTCACCCTGCCTCCTGTATTTCCAAGGGACTCTAAACCTCCACAGGCTACGTGGCATTGGCTTGATATTACCCAACAAGGTCTGCTTCTGAGGCCAGAGAACAGGGTGAAGAAAAGAGAAAGATGGTTCTAGATGGGCAAATGGCAGATGCCTAGCACAGCTTCATTTCTCTCTCAATATTTATTCTTTGTCAGGTTAAAAAAAAATGCTATCATAAAATGAATGAATTAATTTTCATCTACTGTCATATCATCCTATGATGATAATAATTCAGTCATACTCCAAGTGACATTGGAGTGCTTCATATAAACTGGGGACGGAACGAAGGGAGATGGCATTGGGTATTATAAGAATAGCTGCTGTGGCAGCTAATTATGCAGCCAAAAATGAAAATTGAAGTGGTTATCTGCTAGCTTACGATACTATTCCATCCTCTAGGACTGTTAATAACTCCAAAGGGTGTTGTTTGCAAGTGGGCACTATAAATGTGTTATCCTGAGTCATGTATTAAATAAAGTGTATATCATAGTCAGAGTAAATGTGGTGTGGGATAACATAGTCATAGATAGGTCAATTCAAATGTCCACAGTTAGTGTTGATGACAGAAGCACTGTGAATAGGAAGACCCCTTCACACTTGGAAGACAGATATATCGTCATAAGGACAAAGCCTTTCCCTCTCCAGGGTGGGAGAAATTCAGTTTAATCAAGCTGATATCACACCAGTTTACTGGCTGTTCCCCTCAGAAAATTATATTATATTGGATGCTCAGACGTAGCCAAAGCCATATAAGCCTTGAAAGACCAAATCATGTTTTTAAACCAACGCATTGCTTACATCTTTGCTTCCGCAGACACTTTGTAAAGGGAATCATTAGTAATCACTCACGTGGCTGGGAGAAAAGAATGATATGCAAAGTCCAGGTCACCTTTTCTACCTGATTATGCCTCGGTAGATGTCACCTTCCGTGCATTTTATGGAATTTGCTCATTTTGAGAGATTTCTCTCCCGAATCTCCTTTCCATCAAATTATAAATTTTAATTTATCTACACCTCATTTCACCAACCTAACTCACTTGGCAATACCAAACTGTCCAATAAGTATAGATGCATTCTTCCAGCTTCCACTTAACATAACAAACATTTAGATATAATGCTTAAAGTTTTCACTTACAAAAGTGTTTCCTGTGACTACTTTAGTTTTTCAAAATTGTGTTAGGAAAATTTCAAACAAACAGAAGATGAAAGAACTTTACAGTGAAACATATTTCTTTGCTACGTCCTAGTCTACAGTTAACTGTTACTAGGACGTAGGACTAGGACGTTCATGTTACTGCGTACCTCTCTGCTCCTACTGCAGGCCATTGTTCCATCTTATTTTTGATGTAATACAAAGAAAACTGCAGGCTCCATCTATCCATCTATCTATCATCTATCTGTCTACATGTTATCTATCTATCCATCTACACACACACTCAAATGCTTCAACATGCATATTGTGAGGTAGAATCTGACACCAATTTATGATTCTTTCTTTAGTCAAAATTTACATTCAGGAAATAGAAGTGTAAATGTATGATTTGGTGGATTGCAGCAAATGTATACACCTGCATAGCTAAATGTTACTAAAATATATTTCATTTTCCCAGAGCTCATTGCCATTCATGCATATATTTTACAGAAAGTAATATGATATCAGGTTCAGTTGTTACGTAGTCTTAGAACATCCACAATGAGTCATTCTCTCCATGCCAAGGAAGTCTAAGCCACTTGGCAGGTAGTTCACTTATGCTTTCCACAATATTTTGGGTCATTTTCTTATATATCACTTTAATTTTACAGGGTATCCGTAAAGTTTGTGTACAATTTACTATGTTAAACTATTTTAAATTGCCCAGGAATTATATGTCCACCCTGTATGTTTAAATGAATCAAGTAGTACTAGCTGATGCTGAGGAATCAGGACACATTTCTTGTTAACTTATAGTCACCCTTGTCTCTGCTGCCTTGTGATTTCTTTCCTGAGAATCCCTGAAGACTGAAATCATCCCAGCTCAAACTCTTCCAATATCTTTTGAGTTTGTTCTGTCAAAAGGAAATGATGACAAACTTTTTCTTGCTGTGAGTCCAAAGATAAAAATTTGTTGTAACTAATTACTTGGTAAACGGAACAGAGTAGCAATTCCAAGTGGATGTGGAGTGTGTGTGTGTGTGTGTGTGTGTGAGTGTGTGTGTGTGTGTGTATGTGTGTGTGTGCGCGCGCACAGCGGGCACATCCTCTCAAGTCAGCCTTTGCTCAGGCAGGTAGACATAAAACACTTTCTGTTGAACATAAAGAAAACTGATTTTGATTTTCATTTTTGAATGGAAAGTAAGAATTTTTCTCCTCCATGGCTGTATGGAGGTGTCAGGGCTGTTCTGTGTCTCTAGGAAAAAAGCTTTTAGAACAATAGTATCAATTCATTGCTTTCTGAGGTAGAGTGCCGTCTGACCTGTCTGACTTTTGTACCAATCAAATAGGAATATAGTAAGAATCTTCATCCCTAAATCTTCCAAGCCTTTGTTATTAGCCCTAATTTCTGCAACTTCCTTAATAACTTGGGAGAACATTCAAAAGACTTCTAATTGGGTCTTTGCATTATGGTCTTTCCATGGGTGAAGAAACTCATTGTCAGAATTTGGTTACTTACTATAAATTTTATTCTTACCACATATTTTTAAACTGAGGAAATTAACTTACTGTGAGTCATGACAAGACGCTCTTGGAACCATGTTCTTCATATCATTTACTCTAATCTGTTTAAATGGTTAAATATGCAAATAAATGTTAAGGAAATATAATATTCTTGAGATGTTAAAAGAATCTGCATAAAAACTGGAGAATAATAAAGAAACTTACCATCCCACCATATACCAAAACAATGTGCACCATTCAATTGATTTACATTGGCAACAGATATATATCAGATCTGTATATAACAGATCGTTTTTTGATAATAATAGGATACAAATAAGAGAAAATAAGTTTAGCAAAATTTTGCACATTTAATTATATAGATAAAGCTTTTGGGGGATAAATTAGTATTTAAATATGAATATACCAGCTTACAAATTTCAAATAAAACACATAGACTGAAAAAAAGGATAATTCTTTGAAATTGTTAAGTAGGCTCATTGCAATTACAAACAAAAGATCAAAAAATATCCACACTACTCTTGAAAAAGAACATAGTGCCTGGATTTATTTTACTAGATGTCAAAATTTATATGGCAATATTATATGGCAGTGATAAAAAATAGAAAATAGACTCATGAAATGCAATATCAGAACCAAAGCCAACACATATGCGTCAACACTTCACAAGTTACAAAGTGACGCTACATTTTTTTTCAATATTTTCAATTCAGATGAAGCATTTACCCTGAGGAAGAGTTATACTACCAAGGCATGCTAAATCCAATACTAAATAATAATTATATTACCCAAATCCTGACTTCATATTTTAGAAGAATATTCTGGTAAAACTCATAATTTTCCAACATTAAAATGATGTGTCAACTATGGTAATAAATACATCTAAAAATTAAATATACTTAAAATATTCTATAAAAGAGACACATTGGTCATTCCTTACAGCTTTCAAAACATATTACCTATGTTTTCTTTCCTTAAAAAGTTTTCAAATGTATTATATAAAGATTTAAAACATTAAACATGCAGTAAGTAAAGCTGGAGGTTTTCAAACATTAATGTCCATTGTTTCTATTAATGTTAATTCAGAAAAAAAATATAAAATTTCAAAGCTCTATAAATAATAAAAACGATTTCAAAAAGTATCTTGACATTCTATAGCCATGATTTCTTTTAAGTTTTCTTTAATAATACATTTATTTTAATTTGATGCAGTGAGCATATTTCTTTTAATAACATTTATCATGAACATTCAGCAAAAAATCACAATTTTCTAATTGTGATTACCAGTAATTTATTTGGAATCTGTAGAGGAATCGATGGAGGAATGATTAGAAAAATTCACAAAATCAATTATGTTCCTTTCAGGAACAAACACTCTCTTTTTATATCATAGTAAATCATATTTATATTCTATTCCACATAAATCCAATACTTTAGTGTTAAAAATACCAGATGTTCAAAAATACTTGTTGATTGATGATTAATTAAAGAACACAGTATTTCCTAAGTTGGTTATTTGCATTGATGAGTACAAGTAAAATTAAGAGAGAAGCTGTCTACTTGTGAGACCTAGGTAGAAGCGTTCAGCATGAATGAGGCGGCGGTATAAACAGAATTAGCAGTCACGGTGTTCTTCAGCATCACACACTTACGGTGTAAATAGAAACAAAATTGAGCCTCACTTAAAAAAAAAGTAAAGCTGTTCGTATCTACGTAGGCTTGTTAAGGTTAAGTAGAATTTAAAATTTTATATATATATATAATTTTAACATCAAAAATGAAATTCTGTACATTTTACTTTTTATTGATACATAGTAGTTGTACATATGTATAGGGTGCATGTGATACGTGCATATAATGTGGAGTGATCAAATCAGGGTAAGTGGGATATCCATTTTCTCAAACATTTATCCTTTCTTTGTGTTGGGGATATTCCAGATCCTCTCTTCTATACTTTTCATGGTATTCAGTAGTTAACAACTATGAAATTTTGCACTCCTTGATGAATTTAAAACAATAGACTATTTATCTTTAATAGATATCTCTACAGAATAATTATAATATCCGCAATCCTCTTTCTCCTTTCCAGAACGTAAGGTAACTTGCCAAAACACATTCAACTGTAAATAAGTACAATTTCCAAAGTACTGTTTTCAAAATTAAAATAAACTCTGAAGTTGAGAATAGTCCAATCCTACAAAAGCTATTACTTAGACAAACAAATACAATTTGAAACACGAAAAGAAAGGATACCATATGCTCCCAAGGAAGAAGAAAATAGTTTAAAAATCGGTAAGATGTGGAACACAGGCCATGAAACAGAACACTGAGCAAAGCGAGGAGCAGCTGGTGAGCTCCGCTTCTCAAGTGCTTGACTGCTCAGAATGAGATGTGCTGGAACCAACATAAAGAGGAAGACAGAACACTTCTGCACACAGCTGTCCAAAGTCATCAGATCAATGCAAATTAGAAAGTACCTTATCCAATAACTTAATTTTTTATTGAAAAGTTATGAAATATAAGAAAATATCAACTTAATAAGCATTAGATCAGAGGAAATGCATAATATATAAATTAGCAAAGTACTATAAAATAGCTCAAATCAGCAATTGTATAATGATCAACACATTTGATGGCACTAATACAAAAATTGTAACTTGTCTTTATAATTTATTACAATGAAATGAGATATTATTAGGCCAATGAATAATATTTTGACTAATAATGAAATGGAAGCTTTCAAAAGTCTAATCGAAAATTTGAAAATGGCAGAAAAAAAAACTTCCACACTCTGTCACCCTAGCCTAAATTCTTACATTCAAGCACTCCTTAGAATCAAATACATAATGAGTGCTTATAGAAAATTAACGGTTTAGGGTGGTGCCTGTGGCTCAAAGGAGTAGGGTGCCAGCCCCATATACGGGAGGTGGCAGGTTCAAACATGGTCCTGGCCAAAAATTGCAAAAAAAAAAAAAAAAGAAAATTAATAGTTTATGGTGCTCTGTAGACTAAGAATTCTTGAAGGCTCATAGATGTTTGGCATGCTACGTATTTTTTTCTTTTCTGTTTCTTATCTCCTCTGGTTTCTTATTACTTACCATTCTCCCCTCTCTTGTTTATTTATTTCATTCAGTGAACACATAGTCTTTCAAGACATTTGAGGTATGTCATGCTCTGCGTAGAGATTTGAGATACATCAGTTAACAAACAAACCAAAACTCAGCATTCATGGGCTTTTTATTCTAGTAGGAATAAACAGCTAGCAAAAATTATAATTCATTGAATTATATAATAAATTTGGAGGTGGCAATTGCTATTAACAAGATAAAACAGAATAGAAAGAGTAAGGAATATGAAACATGAATGAAATTTTAATGGGCAATTTGGGGAGGCCTCACTGAAAAGGTCATTTTCACCACAGAACTTTCTTTCTGCTATGAGAGCGCCTTGCTTTTACTGTTAAAAACTGATTGTATTTCTATAGTATTCTGATTACTTTCATTAAATAGTATTTAATGTATTTTTAAACATTGTAAATTTTCTTATTCTTACATTTCAAAAATTGCAATGCCTATTACCATCTTTTTTTTTTTTTGACAGTTCTACCTTTAATGCTTTCTTGTTCTCTTTCCATGGAATGTACCATCTCTTATTTTCAGAGAACATACATTCTCATGTGCTATATAAAAATGTTTACTTATTTCTAACAGAAAATGATTTTCATCTAGATTCTTATTGTTGAGTTATAAAAGACTTTTTCCTTTATTTTATGATATTTTATTTCATATAGATTTTTTTTATCACTGTACCAGTTATCTCTTCCTGTTTAATAAATTTTACAAACCAGTTTACAACAGTGTCTATTTATTATGTGACAGTTTCTGTAGGTCAGGGTCTGGGCATATATTAGCAGGGTTCTCTATTCAGGGTCTTACAAGCAGCAATCAGTGTATCAGCTAGCACTGTTATTGCATCAGGGACTTGTCTAGGGGAGAGATTTCCTTCCAAGCAGACTCAGGTTGTTTGCACAACTTGTCTCTTAGCATATGTAGGCAAGGACTCCTATTTTCTTTCTGCCATTTGACAAGAGGCCACTCTCTGCTCTTAGAGGCATCCCACATTTCCCTTGGAACTGTTCTTCTCCACTGGACCTTTAAAAACATGCCAACTCACCTTCCAGCGCCAACAAAAGAATCATTGCCTTTAAGCATTCTAGCAAGACAGAACCTATAAATAATATAAATTGCACATGAGAATGCCATCACATCAACATTGCCATTTGCTATTGGTGAGCAGCAGTGCATACACCCTTCCCACAGTTAACAGAAAGAGGTTGCTATGCCAGTCTTGAACATGGGGTCATTCTAAGGTCTACCTGCCACAATTATAAACGTGAATGTTTCTCTTTAGGTTCTGTCATTTTCCACAGATTACTTTTACTTACAACATATTTTGGGAACATTGACTTATCAAATATAGTCCTTCAATTCAAATTGATTTGTTATGCCTGGGAGGCGTGCATCTACCTGTGTTCTGTGGGACAGACTGACCACTTGGTCCTCTGCCATGATTAGGTAATAGATATAGCTGAATAAATTTGTCTAATATAATAATTTGAAGATCATCTATTATCTTTGTCTTTGCTTTTTCATGCCACCATTTCACTAATGCTACAGTCCAATTTCTTTCCACGTCTTCCTTTATTATAAACAAAAATGCTTGTAAAAGATTGCTATGTTATTAGAAGCAATCTCGATAATGATTTTGAGTTGGAACCATTAGTTTGAGGGTGAAACTTTTCTGCTTGCAAGATAGGTTCTACGTATTTCTGGTATGATTTCCTTATATTCTAGTTATTGTATCCATTGCGATGTAAAATTATACTAAATAATGGTAGTAATTCAGCATCCCCCTTTATCTTTATAATATCTTGTCTAATTATAAGCAACAGTGTGAAACTTCTAACTGAATTCCAATAACTAATATTGAGGTTAGTAGAAATTTTCTTCAGGAATTTTCACTTTATTTTCAGTAGATACACATTAGACAATTAGGTTCATGAACTAATCCTAGAGAAATTGCTACATACCTTGTTGCTGAATGTCACTATGGTCACCTTTGAAATACTGTCCTGGAGAAGCTATGCATGGATGCCAGAGCCTAGTCTACCCTGGAAAGCAATTTTGGAGCTCTTTCTCTGGACTGCCTATCAGAGTTGGTGTTGTATGAAGTCTGCCAATTAAGTGCACAACCTCATCCTAGAAAAAGCACTACATACCTCTGTGGTGAATATCACTATGGTCACATTCAAAGTGACCTCTGGCCATCTGGTGGCCATACTGACATTCAGCAATGCAGTATGTGGCACCTCTTAAAGGATGAATTTGCAATCTTAATTGTCAGACCACGTATATTGATAGCTGTGATGGCCATTTCAGAAAAAGAGTTCCAAAATTGCTTTGCAGGGTGGACTAGGCATTGGCATCAGTGCACCGCTACCCAAGGAGAGCACTTCGAAGGTGACTGTAGCAATACTCAGCAATGAGGTATGTAGCATTTTTTTCTGGGATGAGTTTGCAACCTTAGTTATCAGACCTCATATTACCTTCCATAGTAAACCAAGACTTTACCATTTAGCACTGAATCTGAAAAAACAACACACACTTCTCATAAGTTTGTTGTTTAATTATGATTTTTAAGTTACCTTTACAATTTTGAATCTATTAGTAAAAGTTTAAAGGGCTCTATTTTTGTGATAGCCACATATTTCTTATTTTTCAGCCGGGGCTGGCTTTGAACCCACCACTTCTGGCATATGGGGCCGGCACCCTACTCCTTTGAGCCACAGGCACTGACGCCCGATAGCCACATATTTCTATCTATTTTAACTGTTTTCATGTCAAGTGATACTTAAAATTATTTCCTTATCATTCATTTCCCTATATAAATTTCCAATTTGACTTACTGATTTGTGTAATTTAATTTTCTAGTTTAAGTGTTTATAATCATTTAATAATATGAATGAGAAAATTAATTAGGATTATCTTATATTTTCTACTTGGTATTAATCAGAACTGTTTCAATAGAAAATGATAAAAATTATCTCATTTACCTCTCAATATTTTTATTAATAAACTAAATCATAACCTTGAGATTAACCATTACTTTGTATTTTAATACTTTAAAATTTGACTATATCTAGTTCTTTTAACTAGACCTTTACTTCAAAATTGAATGAACTCAGTTAAACTTTCCTAAGTTTACTAAGCTTATCATTGGTCTTGATATTATCATTAGATTGAAAGATTATGCTATTACCCATCTAAAAACTAGTTCAAACTTTGTATCAGTAAAAGTGGACCTCTTTTATTCTCCCCTGGGTGTATGAATAAATACTGTGAAGTCAAGAGTCAGAAAAAGTCTACATTAAGAATCAGAAATTTAAATTTGTGAGAAAAGTTAAATTTTTATTCACAATAACACCAAATATCTTATATATTTTCACAGATATGTAAAGACTATTATTTATATGGAGTGGGTGGAGAATGGATCTATTTAAAGAACTGTGGATTCTTTATCATAAAGAGCAATGTTGCAATGCAAAGTTTTATTTTTTCCAATTTCATTTTATATCACAACTGCTGACATGTCAGAAATTCAACATATATATTATGTCCTCTGATATTTTACTCATTACATCTTTGCCAGCATGAAATATATTGTGATAATGTGTTGTTCCTCTCTTGGGTCTACTGCAATATTCTTTTCTAACAGGTATTTAAATATTTTTGGCACAATTACCAGGAAAAGTACAGTTGAGAAATAATAATAGATATAATTGTGTCAGTCATTACTTCAATATTAGTCTAATTCTTTTTTGGTAAAAATATTTAGTGACAAAATGATTTAGTATAAATAATATTAGATTTTTATTCTCATTAATAATAATGCAATAGGCATCACTAAATCCAATACTTTGGGGGAGTGAAAATGCGATAAGTCCAGGTCATTGCCTTCTAGAGCATGTTTTCCCTTTTAAGGGGACCAGAAATCCACAGAGCTATAGCACTACTTTCAATTTAACTGATAATATCTCTCTTTCTATTTGTCTTAATCTTAACTTAAGAGTTATTGGTAGTCTTTCCACCTTCTCTGTGACTTCTTTTAAGGAAATACGGATCATACTTTAAACCCAACTTACAGTTTCTATAAATTAAATGCCAGTGCTTTATTTTCATACAGTTCACACCAAATCCAAGAAACTATAATAAATTAAATATAGATGAAGATATAAATTTATGTCATATTTGTGCTGATACTCGCCTGGGGAAATGTTAACGCTATAAAAGTTTACAAATGTCTAGCAAAAAAGGAACTTCTTTTTGGTACAAATGACTGAAGGAAAAAGGGAAGAACAGTATATGCATTAAGAAGGGGAGGAGGAAGTGATTGAATCAGATAAAGAAAAGGTGGGAAAGATAATAGGAGAATGTTATCAGTAACTACAGGCCAAGAATCTTTAAGACTACATTTAAATGGAGAAATGTCTAGGAAAAATTATGTCCACAAAACTTACTCAAGATTAAATTTAAAACGTTTGAACAATCCTGTAAGCTTAATAAATTTATGCAGAGATTGCAGGGATTAAATAACTGCCCCAAAGAAAACACCAGGCTCAGATAGTTCCATATAAGAAATCCACCTAATTTCAAGAAATGTTCATCTCAATTATAAAGTATCTTTTTGAGACAAAGAGAGGACTCCTTCTGACTCAAATTTATGGGACAAGTTTAACCTAATAGCAAAATGAAGCAAAGTATCAGCCTGGCTTGATTTCCCTCAATTATCAAGTTGTAAAAATTTTTTTAAAACAAACCACTAAACTAAAAAATAAGCTGAAAAGAAAATTAAACCAACTGTGATTCTCTAGATAGGATATATCACAAAGTCCATTTAATTTTATTTTTCAAGAAGGTGTCTTTTAAAACATTCCAAAATATCATTTGCACATCTACAGACCAGAGCAATGTATCCTGAAAGGAAGAAAGAATAGAAGCTTTCCATTTAAAATCATAAAGGATGTAAAAATCTCCATCAATATCACTTCAATTTGACATGATATTTATTGGAAGCTTTAGTC
>NW_003852524.1:5561336-5566282 GCF_000181295.1 Otolemur garnettii
GATGGATTAGTTCCAACTTGGTATTGAGTACACATGATTGTTTCTCCATTCTTGTAATGTTTTACTCAGAAAAATGATTTCCAGTTCCATTCACGTTGTCACAAAAGACCCTAGATTGCTAATTATTTATGGTTTGGTCGTAGTCCATATTCTACATTATGCCACATTTTTTTAGTCCATTCATGTTATTGGTGGGCACTTGGGTTGTTTCCAATCTTTGCAATTGTAAATTATGCTGCTATAAATGTTCAAATGAAGGTGTCTCTTTTATAAAATTGCCTTTTTTCCTTTCAGCATATCTATACACACACACAGAAGTGGAATTACTAGATCAAATGGTAGGTCTACTTTAAGTTCTTGGAGGTATCTCCATACTATATTCCACAGAGTTTGTAGTAGTTTGCCGTCCCATCAGCGGTGTGTAAGAGTTCATTTCTCTCTCTCTCTCTCTCTTTTTTTTTAATTGCAGTTTTTGGCTGGGGTTGGGTTTGAACCTGCCACCTCCGGCATATAGGGCCGGCACCCTACTCCTTTGAGCCACAGGCGCCGCCCCATTTCTCTTCACATCCATGTTAGCATCTGCTGTTTGGGGCTTTTTTAATAGCCATTCTCATTGGAGTTAGGTGATACTTCATTGTGGTTTTTATTTGCATTTATATAATGATTAGAGATGTTGAGCATTTTTTCATGAGATTTTTGGACATTAGTATATTTTCATTTGAAAAATTTCTTTGCATATCTTTTGCCCACTTATTAATAGGGCTATTTAGATGCTTTTTGCTGGTTTCCTTGAGTTCTTTGTAGCTTCTGGTTATCAGTCCTTTGTCACATGTGTAGAATGTAAATATTTTCTCCCAATCTAGGGATTGTTTGTTTGTATTTTTGATTGTATTCTTGACTCTGCAGAAACTTTTAATTTCATCAGGTCCAATTAATTTATTTTTTATGTTGCTGAGATTGCTTTCTGGGTCTTCTTCATGAATTTCCTGCCTAGGTCAATATACATGAGGGTTTTTCCAACATTTCATTTGAGGATTCTTATAGTTTCCTCCCCTAGTTTTAAGTTTTTTATCCCTTATGAGTTAATTTTTGTGAGTGGTGAGAAGTGCAAATCCTGTTTCAGTGTTTCACATATGGTAATCTAGTTTTCCCTGCACTATTTATTGACATGGATTCTTTATCCCAGTATATATTTTTACCTGTTTTGTTAAAAATCAAATAACAATAGAAGGATGATTTTATCTCTGGTTTTTCTCTTCTGATCCATAGGTCTATATGTCTTGTTTTTGAGCCAAACCTAGGAATAGACTTAACAAAGGACATGAAAAGCCTCTATAGTGAGAATTATGAAATACTGAGAAAAAATATTCAGAAGATAAAAACCAATAGGAAAACATATCATGCTCATGGATTGATAGAATAAGTATTGTTAAAATAGGTGTACTATCCAAAGAAATGTAAAGATTCAATGCAAATTCTATTAGAATACCAACACCTTTTTTCGCAGATCTAGAAAAAATAACTCTATGCTTTGTATGGAAACAAAAAAGACCCCAAATATCCAAAGCAACCCATGTTATAAGAACAATGTGGGAAGCGTCACTTTACCAGAATTCAACCTATACTCTAATTCTATAAAACCCAAAACAGATAATTCATTTTTTTTAAAGAATATGAGAAATCACAAAAAAGTTCATATGTGAATGATAATTATCCAGTACAAAACAGTAGCTGATAATTGAGAGTAGAGATTTCTGAATCATTCTTCTTAACAAGAAAAAATAGGATGCATTTCTGCAATAGAAGAAATAGTTTAGGCAGGATCACTGGTAGACTACGTAGTCTCACAGCCACAAAGGCAAAGTACATGGGGCAGTCTCGAAGTAAACTCAGAGGTGGTATAGGATGGTCATGGACATTCTCTTCTGATTATTTTATTTATTTCAATGAAATAGCAAGTATGGTCCTACTAGAGAAGGTGGTGGAGAAAGAGGTTTTAGGAGCTTGAAAAACAAAAATAGAAGGTATGTAATAGTGGTCCAGTATAGCGGAGTAATACATAAACTGGGGATATAAGTATTCCATTTTTAAAGTACCACTTGAAGTCTGTGAGCGTTGATTAAAGATAAAAGTAGTTGTCATAATTTTGTGGTTCTTTCAAGGAATGTTCGCAAATCCCTGTAAAAGAAACTTTTTGTTTTCCAACTGAGAAAGACAAAACAAAAAATGAGGTAAACAATAATGTTCTTATCTGCCAGATGTATGACAGGAAAAGACTGATTATTATTTTGCTGTAAGAAACAAGTACATAAACACCAGAATTAGGTTTAAGCCCATTCCAGTGATCAATAAAAACTTTGCATTAATTCCCTACACTCTGAAAACCTCCAATTGCTGCATTTCCACACTTGGACAGCTCACCAGTCCACAGCAACCACACTCCTCCTACCTAAACTTTACGTGAAGGCTCAGCATTCCCAAATTTCTCAGGTTCTGAAAGTCCACAACCTCTAAACTTTCTCCTTCTCTAGTCACACGTAAGTTCCACAGTTTGCTTCACTCAGAGACGCTGTGTTCCACATCCACAGTTCACCCTTGCTTGGAGGCAATTAATCCTACTTTTTGTATTTAATAGTGCTTTCTTTCTCCAAAACGGGAAGAGAGTGGAGAGTCTGTACAGGGGGTGATTAGAATAATTTGTCATGATATTTAAATTAAGCAGAGAGACATAAGATTCAAAAGGGTGAGAAATAATACTAAGAAGATAAGGTCAATGGGTTTGCTACTAGTGGAGAAAAAGGATTACGGGAGTCAGAGCACAAAAGGGAGAGAGTCAAAAGGATGGTGGCTCTCAGGTCGTCATACACAGGTACGTGATATAGTGAGTTTTTAATTGTTCTGTCCACTCAGAGAGAGAAACTGAGGTCATAGAGAGGACCTAATCGTTCAAGAGGAGGAACTTCACTTCAAATATAAAAAACTTGGATCAGTACAGTTCTATTTTTCTACAAATTTGAAATATAATGCTTGCTAATATTATATGTATAGTATCTGCATATTGAATAAATTCTTCCATATTGTACGGTGGTTATCTCAGTAAAGAATACTATATTTCAAAAATAATAGAAGGAGAATTTTTTAGTCTTTTATAGGTTACCCTTACTTATCTTTCTTTGTGTTCTTTATTCTTTTCTAAACATCTAAGTTTCATCTTTTGTTATTTATGTCATCATGGAAGCTTGCTTTTGCTTTTGATGTAACAGTATTTTGATGATGAATAATTCTCTTAGATTTCATTTGTGTGAAAAGTATGTCATTTTTATTCTATTTTAAAGGGCCTTTTAAATGGAAATGGAATCATATGCTGACATAGTTTTCTTTCAGAATTTTGGTGAATACATTCTATTGTCTTCTCGATAATTTTATATATGAGGAATAAGAATTGTTACTTTGTATGTATGTGATATTTTGTCTAACTGCTTTAAAGATTTGCTCTGTTATTTCAATCGTTTTCATATGCTGCACATATTTATCTTTCAATTTCTTTTACTAATGTGGCGTTGAGGCTGCTTATCTATTTATTCTTGCTACTTGTCTTGTTTTGGGTTTGCTGGGATCCGTGTATATAAAAGTTATTGTTTTTCGCCAAATGTTTAAATTTTCCAACTTTTATTCTTTTCATATATCTCATTTTTAACCCTATTAATTCTATGACTTCAATAGCACATATATTAGATATTTAATGTTGTTTCACATCTTAATCATGCCCTAATATTTTTAATTTGTTAAATATGTCCTTTATATTGGATATCAATGGGTTATATAGATCCACATACTCCATCATACTAGAGATTAAGACTTAACACCTTCAACTGTTGTCTCCAATCCCCTGCTAATTCTATCCATTGTATTTTTCTTTTCAGGTACTGTCTAATTTTGTTCTAGCATATACATTTGTCACATTTTCATAGTTTCTATTTCTCTGCTGCTGTGACTTACCTGTTAATTTATTGTAACCATATTTCCCTTAGTTTCTTAACTAATACTTCTTATCCATGTGCCAATCTGGGGTCTGTTTTTCTTGACTGCTTTTTATGTTAATCATAGAAGCAAAACCTTAGCATTTATTCATTTCTAGTATTTTTCCCCCTTTGATAGCTCTCCATTATCTTCAGATATTTGGATTTTTTAAAAGTACTTGAATTAGAACTTGTGATTGTGTCTGTGTTCCTGAACATAGAACTCCAATTTACACCTTTTCATTATAGAAATTCATCACAGTTCCTTGGACTCTTCTAATACCAAATAGTTTTGTTGGTTTTGACTTTAGACTAGGCATTGTTAATGTTATGTTTTTGGAATTCTGGATTCTGTTCATTTTTTTTCTAGACAGTGATGATTTCCAATCTACCTGATATTACTGTGACTATACCCAACTTCTAGCATCGCCTTCCTTTGGCAGCAGCTCAAATATTTTCTCTTTCTTTTCATGTTCCAACTTTTCTTAAGTTCAGAATATTTGTATTTATTTCCACTTATGTAAGATTTTCCCCAGAACAGTAGCTCTGGAAGCTGTGAACTTTGCTACTGAGCACATTATTGCTTTTTGCTGGATTTCTCTTTTGTCTCTAGAGTGTAAACTGTGCTATGTATGTCTTTACCAAAAAAGTCACATATGTAAATCTTCCATATAAACGTCCTCTTCTTTTTAGCATTTATCCATTTCTAGTATTTTTTCCCTTTTGATAGCTCTCCATTATCTTCAGATATTTGGATTTTTAACAAGTACTTGGATTAGAAATTGTGATTGTGTCTGCGTTCCTGAACGTAAAGCTCCAAGTTATGCCTTTTCATTATAGAAATTCATCACAGAGCCTTGGACTCTTCTAAGATTTAAGAAAAGAAATCTTCAATTATTTCAGAGCAAATTGTGTTATGTAAACAAC
>NW_003852524.1:5566864-5572002 GCF_000181295.1 Otolemur garnettii
GGATTTACAAGATTGCCACAACACTGAACACCAAAGATTTTTGTCATAATATATGTAACAGATATTTTTATTTGAGGAGGAATTTGTTCTGGCTCCTCAGGTAGGATCCAGAAGATTCTTCATTTTCTCTCCTTTTTTAAGATGAAGTCTGTACTGTAATAATTTAAATTGCCTTTATCCCTTTCTTTGCTTAAAGTAGTAAGAAGACCCATGGTCCAGAGTCCTCCTGCACTTGATCCTTCTACTGGGAAGACGTCTTGTTGTTTTACACATCCACTTACTTATACTCTACTTATACCTTACCAATATTGTCTTCTCTTCTAAAAAGCAAACAAATAAAACCTGCAACCTTCCCAGAAATCATGGACATGGTTCTTAATGGAAATCAGATTCAGTTTTGCATTTAGAATAAACTTTAGACCCTCAGTAATATATCCTTTCAGCACAGCCTAAGTAACATTATAATCTGTTACTAGTTCTATCTGTGTTATAATTTGCTTTTCTGGGTAAATATTTAAACATAATTTGACATAAACTATTGAGCATATGAAGAGAAGATCTATCAATGGAAATGTGAACACAACAAACTAATGGTAGAGGGCTTACCTTAGCTTTATTTTATTGTGTTTCTTAATATTTAAAGAAGCATGAGAAAAAGCAGCTTTCCTTGGTTAGTGTCAGTATCAGCTTCAGCTCAAACTTCTCTGCTGAGTTGTTGAACATTCAGCATCTAATAAGATCTGTGGCAATTTCAGCTTTTTTCTTTCATAAGTGAAAAGGACACTTTGTACCTTCAATGAATCCCCAGCATTACAAAAGAAAGTAGTAGTTAAAAAAAAAAATGAGGACAGAGTCCCATGTTTTGTAAATGAAGGACAGAGTCACATACGTGACATAAATGGGGGTGTCAGTAAGCATTTTATTTTGACAATGAATTCTAGCAATAATTTTAAGAGGAATTTAAAGTGCATATTCATGATTTATTTTAAATCATCACCACCAATATGGGTATCACTGACTTTCTTCTTTTTTTACTTCAATCCATTGCTGAAACTATCCCTGTCTGTTGTTCTCATTCAGTTCTATGCCATATTTAAGTAAAAAGATAAAAGCATTCTGTATTGCTTGGGAGACACATATATCACCAGGGAACTCTCACACACTACATGTAAGTATTGTCCAACTTTAACCTCAGCTTTTATAATAAGTCTTATTTGAAATATTTATATACATCTTCTGAGCTTTATTTCCTTTGACTTTGGGCTTTTACAATCTCAGATGCTATATTTATTTATATAAATAATGCTATCCTTAAAGTACTAAGGACAAAAGCGAGAATACTATAATAAAGATTTCCACCAATTTATTGATCATCGAAGAGAGACTGTTTATCTTCCATGTAGAAGTTTTGATGTGGACGGACCAGGTCTGTTAACTTCCTTTCATTGCAAGTTCTGCCATCCTCTAAGACATCTTATTATCAGGTTGGTCAAAAACATGATGTTGTCCTATCTAAATTCTTATTGCCTGGGTGGAAGAACAGTGGGAAATTTATCAGCATCCTAATGCTCTAACGTCCTGAGGTGTCAGTAACACCTTATACTTCCCTCATTCCACTGGCCAAGTCTAACAGCAAAGGAGACTAAGTAATGAAGTATTTCCAGAAATCTTGCTGTTTCAGCAACTAAAATTCCAAAGATGGGGAAAAGCAATCTTGTATGTATGTGTGTATGTGTGTGTGCGTGTGTGTGAGAGCACACACCTGTGCAGTGCTAGTGGTGTAACCGTAGTCTGCCTCTCTGACAGATGATAGAGAACACTTACCTCCTCTTAACACGAGAAAACCAAAATCTCTCATAGGTACTATAATCACCTCCAATTCCAAATATCTGGATGATGTACAGTCTTTTCATCATTTTATATGTGATTTCTCTCTATGGACACGTATTTAACCCACTTCAAATATATAGTAGCCTCAAACTAGTGATGGTCTCCAATATATATTGATAGTTTGCCAACAACTTCGGTAACATAGTTAATAAAAATGAGAGGAATAGAGAACAGTTAGGTATGGATACCTGTATAAAATTCATCTGGACGAGATTTACTAAAGTCAGTATGATAAATCGTTTCTTCAGTCTATCTGGCCACCCCTGGTTCTGCATTCTGGGCATCATTTCCTTACCCCTTTGATTTTGTGAAGAGTTCTTTTGCCCTCTGTGAGGGTGACACCTTTGTGTGCTCTCCTTCATGATAACTTTTGAAGTAGCTGCTGGAAAAGATGCCCTTTGATGGTAATCAGATATGCTGGGCTAGCTGCCTTATGATTTCTTGCTCACGCAGTTTCCGAAACGGAGTTGGCTTCTCCCCATCTGCTTTCAGTGAGCACTGAGTGCCTGTAGGGGATGGAATACTCAAATTTATACCGTTTTCTGGTTTTGACTTTGAACCCACATGTCCCTCCCTCATTTTAGTGAAAGTTACCCTAAGCTCTCTAAAACAGACTGTCTGTTAAGTCTTCAATTTCACATTTGGCACTGGGTTACTTCTCTTTTTTCTTGGCTTGGCAGTCCACATGCTTTCCTGGAGAAAGCCTTTGAGGAACAACCATGTAATCTGCTACTTTGGGAACAGGGACATTTGGGCTCCTGAAACTAAGGGATCCTGAATCTCTGAATTCCATTTTCTTCTATCACTGCTTACTAATTTTGGCAAATTTTTGGCGGGGCTGATTTATTTCCTTTACTATTTCCTAAGCAGTAAGAAGCAAATAATTGCTCCTAATATTTTCATTCTTTCTAGAGACTTTCCCTAGAGCTGCAAGCCCAATGAGCATATGGTACTCACCCAGCCATAAAAAGTGAGAGTTGTGCTGAATAGTTTTGCCACAGAATGAGAAGTCGCATAAAGTCTCGAAGTTCAATTCTCATCCTCAGTCTGTTTTGCCTTGCTGCCAACTTCTCAAACTCTCAGCCAATTCTAAATATTTACTTTTTCAGTCACATCTCCTGACTTCTAGTATCAATTTTTCTGTTACAGTCAAGGAATAACTACTGTAATCAAAGAGCCCTGCTAATGGGGGTCTGAATCAACAAGAATGGTACTTCTCCCTCCAGAAATCCCAGGTTTATTTATTTATGCTTTGTTTCCAACACCTTTCAAGAAAAGATTGTCAACATGAGGTCCATAGAATCCTGGGAGTTCCTCAGACATTTTCAGGAGGCCTCCAGATTAAAACAATTTTCATAATAATAGTTGGACATGATTTATATTTTTGTGTATTCATATTTGTATGTAGACTCTGCATTCTTCACTGCCATGAAATTACAGGCTTATAAGATCTCCTCCAGATCCTTACCTGGGTCTTCCAATTCTCAGCAGCAGTTTTGGTTTCATTGACACCAGTCAGACAAACATACTGCCACTCAATGAAGGGCCAAATCTTCTCTACTGGCAGCTACATTTGGTCACTGGCATCCAGTAGTGTCCAAAGTGTTAAGATTGATCTCTTCTGCACTAAGATTAATCAGATGTCAAAGTCATATCCAGTATGTCCCATGCCTGCCTGATGCACTGTCCCTCCTCATGTTCCATCAGCCTCAGATCAGAGTTGTGCCACCTGCTGAGGTGACTCTCAGCATTCTCCTATCCAGGATCAGTCCCAGCTTACAGGCAGATGTGGCAGTGTAAACAGGATGCTCTGCAGATGCCTCTTCAATGCCACATCAGAGGAATTATCCACAGAAAAAGAACTGATCAGCTAAACGTCCATCATTAAATTAAAAGGTTTCTGTTCTGTGTAAGACAATAGTGAAAAGGTATGCCATAGACTGAGAGGAAATATTTTCAAAAGGCATATTTGATAAAAGACTGCTATGTAAAATAAACAAAGAGCCATCAAAACTCAACAATAAGAAAACAAACAATCTGATCTGAAAATGGGTCAAATACCTGCACAGACTCCTCACCAAAGAAGACAAAAAGAGTCCAAGTAAATATATGGAAATAGGCCCCACAACATATGTCATCAGGGAAATGAAATAAAAACAGTACTGAGATACCACCACATACCTATTAGAACGGCCAAAATCCAGAAGAGTAAAGACACCAAATCCACATCCTGCTAACGAGGATGTGGAGCAAAAAGGAGCCCTCATTCATTTCTGATGAGAATGAAAAAAAGGACAGACACTTTAAAAGACAGTTTGGAAGTCTCTAAGAAGATGAAGCACACCCTTCTGATATGATCCAGCAACTGTACTCCAAAGGAGTCGAAAAGTTATCTCCATATGTTAATTTGTGCATGAATGTTTATCAAAAACTTGGAAATCATTGAGAAATCCCTCAGAAGGTAAAGGGATAAATTACAAAGCACTAAAATGAAATAAGCTCTCATGCCATGAAAAGACACAAAGAAGCTTTAAAAAAAAATTGCCTGTTACCAAATCAAAGAAGCCAATCTGGGGAAGTGAAATACTGTATAGTTCCAACTATGTTGCAATCTGGAAAAAGGCAAAACTAGAGAAATATGAAAAAGGTCATGGTTTCCATGAAGGGAATAAGTGGAATACAGAAAATCTTCAGGAGAGTGAAACTCTACTCTATATGACACTACAGGGGTGGGACAAGTCATCACACATTTATCCAAACCCATAGAAGGTAGAACACCAAGAACACCGTCTCTAATGGAGACGGTGAAATCTGAGTGATGAGAATGTGTCAATGTCGGTTATCAGTTATAAGAACTGATAAAAGAAGTCCAGTTGGTTGACCAAGTCCAGCTACAGACCTGTTACAAAGGAGTTCAAAAGACAGACAGCCCTATCAGGGTTTTTTACCTCAGCCTGAAATAGAAAAATAATAATCTGAGTTCACTGATTAGATTCTATTCACCATTTGTGCAAATGTATTAGTAGATATTTATGATTCCGTAAGAGAAGTGGGGGAAATTATTGGTGGAAAACTGCAAAAAAGAACTAGATTAGCTATTTATCCCTTCCAACGCTCATTATCAGCTGTGCAGCCAACATGCTGTATCAACTCACTGCCTTCCTCTCTTTCAGTACTCGGTCATCTTGACTCAGTTTGATGATTAATTTTCTTTCTCAACTTGGTTATAACACACTATCTTGATTTTT
>NW_003852524.1:5572452-5577046 GCF_000181295.1 Otolemur garnettii
TTTTTTTTTTTTTTTTGGGAGACAGAATCTCACTATGTTGTCCTCCACATAGAGTAGGTAGAATGCTACCGTGGAGTCATTGCTTGGGCTTAAGCGATTCTCTTGCTTCAGCCTTCCAAGTATCTGGGACTACAGGTGCCTGCCACAATGTCCAGCTATTTTTTGTTACAGTTGTCATTGTTGTTTATCTGGCCTGGGCCGGTTCGAACCCGAAAGCCTCAGTGTATGTGGCTGGTGCCATAACCCCTGTGCTGCAGGCGCCAAGCCAGCAGATTGCCTTTGGAATAGGATTACAAATCTTCTCTGAGTCTCCTATTTCATCAGATGCTGGATTGTCAAACTTTCACAATCATGTGAGCCAGTTTCTTAAAATCTCTCTCCTCAAACCCTTCCCATGTATAGTTTGACTGTGTGTGTGCGTGTGCATATGTGTGGATTTTTATAGTAAATAGTAGATATATGACATTACCCTTATTTTTCTAATTGAAAAAATTCTTCTATAAAACACTAATTTTATCTACTCTATTGAAACTATAAATATGCCTCCATGGAATTTAACTTGTAAAAAATTCCTTATGAATAATGTCATGAATACACATGAATATATTCAACAATCTTTTTATTATGCTTGTAAAGCAAGTGTATATAGAATTGATACTTAATGCTTCTGTTATCACAAATTGTGGCTACTTTCCATACCTGTCTGTGTACTAAAATTCTTTAGAACTGTCATTTTTATTTTAATTTGAATGAAAGGAAAAGTTTAGTATAAAGATTATCCACTTTAATTAGAAGAAAAAAATCTCATCTCAGGTTGACTGTTAATAGTACCATGTGAATAAAGAGAAATATCCTTATCAAGCAGTATCCCAATAGAATTTAAACAATTTTTTCACTAATTATTTAATTAACAAATCCAGTTGTTGGCTGATACAAACATACCCCAAGCTCAGAAATATATCTTTGTTCTTACTGTCATTTCCTCTTTTAGTTGACACCAAAAATCTCTATAAATTCCCTATCAATTCACACCATAAATTCACACAGTATTGCACTAACATTTGGGATTTTTACTGGGCATTTCGAAGGTACCCATTTTTCGTCTGTTCCATATTCAGCAACATGACAACTAGCTATGGTTATACTAAAGGCTGCTTTGAAATATCCCTGTTACTTATCCTTTTCTTTTACATGGTATCTTGTTGACATTTCCAAAATTTTATTCTCATCTAGTTTTCTTTTTTGTGTGGTTATCTTTTTACGGTTATCATTTTATTACCAATGTGCTCACATTCTGACTGATGTGCTCAGTCTTTTCAAGCCTTCATATTTCTGTTTTATGAAAAATGCTCCTTTTTTTCAGTTTTATAGGATTATCACTGTGCATCCTTCTGCTATAGTTTTCTGATTTATTTTGAAACTTCTTGTTCCCATGGTAGATAATATTCTGCACATTTTTTTCGCCTTCTCTTAGTTATGCTTAAGAAATTTGTTCCCCATGGACTTCTTAGACATATGGGCAAACTCCAGAAATTCATTTTTCTAATTTTATTCTTAACATCTCTCTTTACAGCTTTATCATAGAGTGTATTATTTTGTGTCAAATCAGTTAACATTTGTTTTTTATTAAGACTTTCTAGAACTTTACATGTGGATTTTATCTTAAAACATTATAAAGAGAATATTTAAATGTGTTCTTCTAGATTTGTTCTCAAAAATAGTCTTCATTTGAAAATAAATAAAACTTGAATATTTTTAGTTTAGTTATTTTTTCACTCTAATTCCTGAAAAAAAAATCTGCAGCAATAATTTTTAAATCATAGTATTTGCTAAACTTAAATTTCTCTGTGTCAAGTGACTACCGTACTCTATGTTGCTGGTCTACCTGACAAACTGAGTTAATTTGCAATCTATTGTGTTGTAAAATTTGGAACTCTGATTTAGTAATAGTACGTTTTTAGCATAATTATAACAGTTTTTATTTTTGGCAAAAACTCACTTATAGAAACTCCAATTTGGCTGCTGGTTATGTGACATCAGTTGGCTTATCCAGTGGCTTGGCAAAGTCAACTGAATCTATTATGAAAAAATGTACCAATATAATAGTAAAATATACCAATGACATCATACATAATACCCTCAGCTATGGTCTATCTGTGTTAAAATATCTGGTGAAATTTTCCTTAAATTTGTTCTTTAAATTAGAAAATCACAAAGTTATGTTAGTGGCAATTAAAAAGTATTACACGGAGGCTCGGCGCCTATAGCTCAACCGGCTAAGGCGCCAGCCACGTACACCTAAGGTGGTGGTTCGAATCCCCAGCCCAGACCCGCCAAACAACAATGACGGCTGCAACCAAAAAATAGCCGGGCGTTGTGGCGGGCCCCTGTGGTCCCAGCTACTTGGGAGGCGGAGGCAGGAGACTCGCTGGAGCCCAGGAGTTGGAGGTTGCTGTGAGCTGTAATGCCACGGCACCCTACCCAGGGGGACAGCTTGAGGCTCTGTCTCAAAAAAAAAAAAAAAAATAGTATTACACGGATGGCTTCTTTGTATTTTTGCCTACTACCCCGGGCCCTGGAGTCCTGTTCGTCATCTACGGCAAACACATCTTGCTCTGTAAGACTGTATCTTGCTCTTATTCTATAAACCTGCCTTTCTCTTCCTCAATAAACTTTGAAACCAATTAATAATAACATTTTACTATAAAGTCATTTTAATATGTTGCAGTATGCTCTATGTAAGTTTTGTATCAAAGTAAGATTTCAGAAATAGGTATATAGCCAGGTGAATTTTCATCAACTGAACACAATACTATTTTAAAGAAACACCCTTTACTTTTTTATCCACTTTATTTCCTAGAATAACCGCTATTTTACTTCAAAAATCATAGATTTGTTCCACCTGTGTTAGACTTTAGGCGACTCGCACTGGACAGTTCCTGGACTTTGTATCTCTCAACATTTTGTATTTCTCAACATTTATTTGTAGATAATGTTCACATCACTCTATAAGGTGATAATGTTCGTATCACTCTATAATGTTGAAATTTGCTCATTCTCATCGTTCCTGTCAATTCTGAATATTACTACTATTCACCTTCTAATAACTGATTTAAGGGGAAATATGTTTGCATTTCTTCTGAGTGTATAACTAGGAACAGAATTGTTGCATCTTAGCATATCAGCATATATACGGTTTTCTTTCTTTACTATCAAACCAATGGTGCCTGAGATTTGAAGTTATGCGGTGATCTTGGTAACACTTGGTCATTAACCATCTGACAAAGGTGATTTTTATTTGCATTTTCTTGAGTACTAATGAAATTGAATGCATTTTCATGTATTACTTAGCTATGCAGTATCTTCTGTTGTTTGAAGCACCTGTCAATTTTTTGCTCTTGAGCAAAGTACCAGGTTAGGGTATATTATAAATGTAAGTGCCTTGCCATAGATCACTGCTGTAGTATCTTCTCTCACGGAAAGTTTTATTTTCATGCTAACAATGGAATATTCGATGATCGGACATTTTAATTATAAGTATGGTAAATGTTATCATTCTTTTCTTTATGGTTAACTTTTGTACCCTTACCATCTGTCACAAAGATTGTGTCACATTTTTACTTTATCTGTCATATTTTTATCCACAAACCAACTAGAATTTATATTTAAGAATATTATAGCATAGGAATCAAAATTTTCCCCTAAAGAATCCCATTAATCCAGCACTGTTACTGAAATGACTGAATTTCTCAATTCAGAGCAATATTGATTTTCACAAATGAGTTGTTAGATATGTGTAAATCTGAAGTCTGAGTGTTCTCTTTTTTCCCATTTCATGATTCCATTGACTATATTTCATATTCACCATTATTTATTTGAATCTGATTAGCCCTTCATTTGAGAGAAGAGGGCCATATACTTTTATATCTTTTAGCTTTGTCCATTTTTGCTTTATTTATTTAATATAATTTGGGGATGCTTACAGATTTGGAATTATAATAATTCCTTTATTTAGACTCAAAAATAATAGAAAATATGATATTATACTAGACTTTCTATAATCTCAATTGAGATATGCACGTGTACTATGAGAATACTGGTGTATAATAATTGTTAATGGCTGGGAAAATAAAGTAATGAGAAGTTTTTTTCTTTAATTTCTAAAAATCTGAGCTTCTTACGCTTAGAGTTTTAATTGATGCTCAGCTATGGACTTTATTTCTTAGCTGCTCCTGTAGGTGGCTCATTTGTGCCAGTAGGTACTGATCAGTAGTACATGAGAGCAAATGGAGCATGCATGTATTGCTTCAATATGATGCAAATTAACTTGCTTGTGCTCCTTGCTTTCTCTCTCTTCCTGATTTTTGAAATATAAACATAGCAGTGATGTCATTCTGACAACCCAAATGAAAACGACAATACAGGTTATAGTGATATAACAAGAGAAATCCCTCTTGTAGACTACTATGTGAGAGACTGAATAAGGTGCTGCCTCAGTTAAGCCATTTTTGGATCACTTAAAAAGTTACCCTGTATCGGATGCTGTCTGTGGCTCAAAGGAGTAGGGCGCTGGCCCCATATGCTGGAGGTGGTG
>NW_003852524.1:5577429-5600962 GCF_000181295.1 Otolemur garnettii
AGGAAGTCTAGGACTGTTTAATTGCTTGGTGCACTAAAACCAATATGTCTTGCTTGCATATGTTACTTAAATAATCTTTTTGATTCAAGCAGGGTCCATATCTCTTCTGCTGGTTCATGTCACCAAATTTTGACAATAAGGTTGTGTTGGGCATTGAAAGCAGTAAAAAACCTTGTCATTTAGTACAAGAAAATGACAAGCCCAAAGTGTAATAGTGGCTGGCTAACCCCAGGGGCTCAGCTTTTTACTTATTGTTCTGTTCCTCATCGTACTCAAATCTCCTACCTGAGGTGTCTATATGAACTATTTTAAAATTTGTTTCTATAATATCCCTTGCTGATTCAATGCTGCCTAATATATTGTGCAATTTTTTATGAATCTATGTGTTCTGGATGATTCTGAATATTTCATAAGTAGTCTATTTTCGTTGGGTAACGAGAGTTATTATTTACAATAAACATCAGAGCAGCATAATATACACCAGTTCTGTATTTTAATATACAACTGTACACACACTCTACTATGTCTTTAATTTCATGTCACAACTAAAGCAGACTAAAGAAGTGAAACTGAAATATAACAAGAAAAAAAAGGTATGGCTTCCCAAAAACTGTATAAACATTTTAAGAAAGGAAAAAACTATGTTAAAATTGTGGATTTTAAAATTTTGTATTACCAAATTGTAATAATATATGACAGTAAAAAGGATGAATACGGGTAATGCTCATGCACCTTATTTAATGTATATGTCACACATAACTTGAGTATTACAATATTAATACAGTATTTTTTCCTTTCTGAAAATGTGTGTAAGTATATATGTATATATGTATATATATTGCACCATCTGTATATATTTATACACCATGGAATACTACTGAGCTATAAAAAAATAATAAAATAATGCCTGCTACAGAAACTTAGATGGAAGTGGACCCCATTTTTCTAAGGGAAATATCTCAGGAATGTAAGAATTTCATATATACTCATTTATAAGTGGGATCTAAAAGATGAAAATACATTGTCGTACACAATGATACAATGTGCTGGAGAAACTGGAAGGGGAAAGGATGGAAGAAAGTGAGGAATCAAAGCCACTTGCTGATGCTGGGTGTAGAGGCTCACGCCTATAATTCTAGCACTCTGGGAAGCCGAGACAGGTGGATTGAGCTCAGGGGTTCAAGACCAGTCTATGCAAGAGCAAGACCACATCTCTACTAAAAATATAAATACAGCCAGGTGTTGTGAAAGGTACCTGTAGTCGCAGCTACTTGGGAGGCTGAGGCAAGAGGATCTCTTGAGCCCAAGATTTGAGGTTGCTGTGAGCTATGATAATGCCATAGCACTCTACCTAGGGAGACAGAGTGAGACTCTGTCTCAAAAAAGAAAAGAAACAACAAACGCTCAATGTCTACAACATATGCTACCAAGCTGTCCAGTACACAAAAAGCTCTGGCTTCATCAATATTTAATTCATTTATATAACCAAAAAAACCCCGCTGTACACCATATATACTGAAATTTAAAAAATAAAACTATAATAAAATTCAGAATACAAAATCCACAGAATGGAGAGAAAAAAGAATATTAGAAAAGAATAAGATGGGTGCAGTGGCTCACGCCTCTAGTCCACATTGGGAGGCTGATGCAGGAGAACTGCTTCAGTGCAAGAGTTTGAGGTTACAACAAGCTATGATCGCATTACTGTATTCAATCTTAACTACGAGCAAGACCCAATATTAAAGAAAAGAAAAAGGAAAGAGGAAAAAAAAATAGGAAGAGAAAAGCAGAACCCATTTTATTAAAAAGAGATTTGGAAGAAGAGTGGTCAGATTGCAAAAGGAAAATAAAGCACAGTGGACATACAACAAGCTATTTTTGGAGGATTTATACTTCGCAAATACAGTTTATTGTAGCAGCCCATATAGCCTATGGCTAGGAGGAGAGAATTGTAAGAAACACCTGTAATGGAACACCTTGGTGGAAAGGGTATGGAGAGAGATTTAGCTCTAACAAGCATGAGAGCTCACGAGATGAGAGCATTGGTGAATTGGCAGTCTCTACACCTGTGCTGTTGAGACGCAGGAGATCAGCCTTATATTAGGCTGGAGGAGAAGGCAGTCAAAAAGCATGCACATTCTACCATAGACGCGCTTACTCTGATTCTGTCTCCTCTCCTGCCTGCAGAACGCCAGCACAGCTTCTCTCTGCTGAAGATTACCAAGCTCTGCCAAAGACTAAGATCTATCTGTTCTAAGACTGCTTTTCTCTCTCTCTCTCTTCAGCTAAAGTAGATAGCCCTCAAGCACCTAAGAGAAACTGTTCTTGAGCAAGGTAGCTTAGGGGTCCGCGTGCGGAACCTGCCTAAGCCAGACCCAGACCTGGCCCTTCCCAGGCTCTGACAAGTGGTGTCAGTAGCGGGTCCTGACAAGTGGTATCAGAAGCAGACCCTGACAGTTTATAAAGGTGATCTTGTTACGGGATTAGGTGTTCCTTTCTGTAAGGACTGTGGCAGTCACTGTTGATGACAGGTAGGTAGGAGGTTCACTGTGTGGCAAACACACCATGTGGAGTTTGGAAACAAGCAAATAGGAGCAGTGGCATCTGAAATACACAAATGAGTAGCCTAGTAAGGACAGCTTTCTTGAGAGGGATATGGAACTATGTAGCCTAGCCTGATTATTGAACATGGGAGTGAATTGGGTTTGAGCAAGATCCAACACAAATATTCTGTATCAAAGCAGAATATCTCAGTTCTAATCTGCATATTCAATTCTAGTTCAGTGATCAGCAGTAGGGACTTTTGATACTATAATTCTTACATGTTCCTGGGGGATATCAATGTTTCTGCTTCCTGGGCTCCACTTTGAGTAATAAAATCTTGTATGACTCCAAAAGTACAGGTGATTTTTGAAAAGGAGCAGTCAGAGATACCAAAAATTTGAGAACGCTTTAATTAATGTCAGAGGTCTTTCTATCGTAGTACCACCGTGTAAAAGTAGAAAAGGAAGAAAGTAAGGCCATTATGCCAAGTCAGAGGAATAGCACTGCTGGACTCACCATAGCAACACAACAGCATCTATGAACGATTGAGGGGAGGTGGGTGGGTGGAGACAAGAATAGAGTTGGCTAAGATACAAGGGGTAGTGTACCTGGAGCTGTGAATCCTGCATTGCAGGTGGGCTGAGAATTTTCAGAGAGTTGTCTCTGTGTTAACATTGTGGGTAAATGGATATAGAAACATAGGCAATAACACTAAATACCTTATTTTTTCTGATCTTTATTGAATAAGTTTGCAATATAACCTATAAATGTTGCATAAGTAGGTTCCTTCCTTCTTTCTCACTTCTCTAAAATTACTCTTTTCACTTCCTCCTATTAATCTTGGCTTGCCATGGTAATTCAAAGGGCTTATTTTATACCTCCTAAAATTTTTTTCTTGTTAAAAATCTATGTCTTAATTAAAGCATCTCTAGTTTTACAACTTTCTAAACTATTTTTGTGATTTCTTAAGCTTTATGCCTAATGTGAATTCTCCTTCGTTGTTTTTCTGAAAATGCTTACATTTGGTATTTAATGTACTTTATATTTCTATCAAAATCATTTGTACATTTTTCTGTCTAGGGCAGGATTTCTCACCTTTGTCTGAACATAGAAATTCCCTGAGGAGATACTGAATACATAACTCAATTAATGAAATAAATATAAATATATAAAGAAACAAAGACTGCTTTATCCCAGATACTTGATTCAATTGATAAGCTCAGTGCTAGCAGGTGTTAAAATCTACATCAGTAATTTTAACATGAAGACAGAAATAAGAACCACGCAAATGAAATATTTTCTAAAGGCTTACTGCCTCCCATTCCTCTATACATTTTATACAACCTACAGATTCCTCTCTGGGCTTTGATTTGCAATCCTATTGCAATGTTTCAGAAAAGAAATGGCTGCTAGTACCACAGCATACAGTTATGCTTCTAATGAATGTGACAGTCTGTACGAAAGTAAATCAGCAACAACAGTTAGAGTTTGGGGTGGTTGATAACATTCATAAAATCTTTTTAAAGAAGTATATTGTGGTTTAATCAGTTGGTCCAAATATCACAAATGCTAAATCACAGACAGCTGTATCTATATCATTCCCATTGTGGGTTTTTGTGGAAAAGACACATAGCAATAAACTACTATAAATAAAATTAATCACATATGCTTCTGTGCATAATAGGAGCTTGCTAAAAGTTGGACTGTTTTGGAATCTATGGATCTGTTGATACGGTCCTTCTGTGTAAATATTCACAGATGGGCACCCGCTCTTTATTAAAAACACCTGCAAAATGTTGCTGGCAGGATTTCAGAAAAATCTTGAATCATTTAAAAATTTATGTCATACCACCTGGTGATTGATGAATCTCGGGAGTTTTTCCTTAGGAAACCGTGCATTAGAATATTAAGATATGTTCCCTGGTGCTAACAGTGTACTGGATAAAATGAACACTATTGTTTTTGTTTTTATTTCACTCCTTCTTATGTTAATTTCTTCCTTTACTGGTCATTTATTGTAGAAAAAACTCTGTAAGAAAAGCAAACAAAATACAAATGATGCTGCCCAGAATTGCTTCACAGTTACCTTCCTGATTAATGGAATTAGATTATGTAGAAAATTGAACAATTCCTTTTACCTTCTTCCTTTACTGATCAAATTCAGGCTTTCCCTAGGCTCATATTGTCTAAGTTAGATTTTTAGATATTTATATTCTCGAATTAATTTTTAAAAAGAAAAGGAGCTTGCATCACATTTACTTCTACTTAATGTTTCTTCCTCCTACCCATAATTAGTCGCTCAATAGCCATGCCATTCTCTTCTGGCCCTCTCCTTACGTTTGCTCTTGATTTGTGTAAGAATTTTGAAGATACTTGTAAGAAGTCTCAGAAGAAGTTCTGAGTCCCCAAAGTTGTTTTGGCTATTGCAAAGGACAAAAATAAAGCAAGAAAAGAAAATGCATTAGTGAGATAATAAATCATCTTTTCAAATGTATTTCAGAAACATTTTATAAGTAAGAGTATATCTGTGTTGTTCTGGAACAAAGCCATATTTGCCTAATGGCTGTTTTTCATTTCTCTTTTCTTTTTATTTGAAATTACTATATAAAATAAAAATAAATGCAGTTCTGTTGTCTGTATTTTATTGAATGTATTTAATGTTCTAATATTCTAATACACTCGTGAGCACATGCAAACTTAAGAAAGATTGTGATATATCTGCCTCTGGAGTATATATTTTTTGGTGAAAAACACTATGAATAAATATCAAAAGGAAAGATGTTGAACTTCACATTTATTTGATGAATACAAATTGTAGTTTGGGTTGAGAGACTTTGAGGCCTGAGCCTGCTCTTAACCCGGCTAATCAAATTGTAGCTTGTCCTCCACTAGGGGAAGTATAAAGACCAAATAAAATATTAAGTTGTTATTTCCTTAGCATAAATATTTGGTTATATGTCAATTACATCACAAATTTATATATTGATAAGTTCATTATGATCCTCAAAATAAAAAAAATAATAAAAGTACATTATTAATCATTACAGCTGCTACCACAGTGTAAATATTCATAATGAAGTTAATGTTAATCTATATGATAAGAGTTTCATTACTACCATAGACTACTTTGAGTATGGGAAGTAATATAAGAACTGTCAACACGTAACTAAGGTATTCTCATTGGGGTAAAAAATGTTTTCTCAAATGGTAACTATATTGTAAGCTTTTTTTCCTCAAAAACTTTTAATAATCTTTTCCACTAAGATTAATAATCTTCTTCCACTAAGAATCCTGAGTGGTCATTACTCAGGTTTATTTACACTTGTCTTTTATCTCTACAAATGCTTTTAACATCATTGAAATTCATTAAATTGCAAAATATTGTATAATGCTCGTCAAGTTATATCAGCTGCCGTTTTCACTAAGCAATAAATTAATTGACTATCAGCCACAAAGAATCAAAGTCTTCTAGAATACGCTTTCTGAAACTAGGAGAGAAAATTAAAAACAGCAGGAAATATACTCTGAAATAGAAGTGACAATACCAAATGTCATTGTTTTAAGTGCTTTGTATCGTTTATTCCACTACAACTCTACAGAGTTAGTATGCTATGCAGTTTCCATTTCTTATGATAAGCAAGTTTGAAGCTCTTTTTCTGGAACAACCAGAAAAATAAGGACAACTATAAGGACATTAAGTGTGTGTGGCTACAGGTTGTTCAGCTAGCAAGTTGCCAGAGAGGCATCTAGTCTGGAGTCCTGACTCTAGAGCCAACGCATTTTACCAGGAATATATTAAGTAGTGAGCCATTTGCACATATGGAGTATAATTTGGATTTGGAGTATAATTATTGTATATTGTTGCTCCAGAACTCTTCATAAGCATAGGATGTTTAATAGGTATGAAATTATGGTAGAGAATGAAGAATTGAGTTGATATATTCCAAAAAAATGTCAACTCAATAATTTGGGTTCCAACCAGCTCATGTAACTGATTAGATATATGACTTTGATAAGGGGATTTTTTTGAATGCTTATTTTCCTCTTATATAACATTGAAATATTAAAAATATTTATATTGTAGCACATATATACATAAGCATATATATTATTTATGTAGAATAGTTATAGATTTGTGTGGTATAATATACCACATATGGATTGAGTATATATTCTAGAGTCATTTAGAGATTAGAATATAAAACATTTTGTATATAAATGCAGTTATGCATAAAGTAAAAATAAAAACACATTTTTTTAAAAACAAATTATCAGCTTCAAAATGGATTTATAAAAAGTAGAAAAAGGATAATGTATTCACAGAGTTTATTAAAATGCTTATCAAATAACTTATATCTATCCTAGATTATCTATCTCCCAAGTCACTTATCCAATAGAATCTTTAAGTTAATAATGAAAATTTGAAAAAAAAAATAAAAAAAGTGAAAATTTGGTACAATTACATTGCAAAATATTCCTATTATGGAAAGTCTGTTTTAAACTAAATATTCATGCTATTCTTAAAATTCATTTCAGGGTTGACTTAAATACATTTAAAATACTCTCAGTTACCTGTCTTTCCTTTGTCATTTTGGTATTTAAATATACTGACTAGGTGGGAGAGAAGCAAATATACACTTACACACTTTAGGCCGTAGACAATAATATAAAACAGAATAAGAAATACATTCAAATATATTTATGTAAAATCTATACACTTGTGTGCATTGAATGGATTAGTAATACCAAGTGTTTGTATTTTAGTTATTTCACACTGATATTTTAGACAAATTTTTCAAAATCAGAAAAATGACACTTTAATGTTTAGAATCCATAAGCATTTTTAATGGATCTGTGAAGCAAGTGTTACTGAGGATATTTTGACTTTAGTATTTTGGTCATACTGTTCAAATCAAATATGAGTAGCATTATATAAATTAGTAATTGGTCTATAAGACCCATCAGAAAATAATAAAAGTCTTTAAATGATGAAAATTCACTAAGAAGCTTTGGTGTCTTCATAAAGTGTGAGATCATTCTGTCCAGGCAAGTTCATGTGCTACAAAATTGAATGCAAAAAGTAACAGTGACAGCAATAAAGTGGTGAACTGCAAAGTAACCTGTCTTCAACCATCTAGGAGACCTCATGCACATGCACACCATCTTCCACTTCTTTTTAGGATTAAAAAAATGTACTAACTTAAAAAAATGAAAGTCCAAATGTTGACTGGGTTTTGTAGTTGGGAAGTCTTGTTTTTTGCTTGACAACATTGGTCTTGTGTTTTCCTCTGTGTACTGACCATATTACCAAACTGGTTTCCTGCTTACAACAAACCAGGCTACTATGGTTCAGGTGACACAGACGCACGCTGCAGCATCCCTGGGTGCATCAGGAGACTATATGTAAACACCGTCCCTTTAAACTAGAGGAACATCCGTGCAGTGTAGACATTGGCAGTGCTTCATTTGAAAAGCAGTTCAGGATTATACCTTCCTTATGAGGAAAATTGACTTTCATTTTACTGCTACTTTTATTTTTCATTTTGTTATTGGGGTAAAATACAAATAACACACAATGTACCATTTTATACTATTTTAAAATACAAAGTTCATTGGTATAAAATACGTTTATAATGTTGTACAACAATCAGCAGCTTCCATGTCTATGACTCTAAAACTCTATATGCGTTAAAGCATAACTCCTCATCATCCTCTCCACTTGGCCCCTGGAAACCACCATTTTACTATCCACAGCTATAGTTTTGGCTATTTACATATGTCACATAAATGGAATCCTGCAGTATTTAAGATTTTGTAACTAGCTTACTTCTCTTAGCAGAATTACCTCAAAGTTCATCCATGTTGTAGCCTGTGTCAGAGTTTCCTTCCTTTTTAATGCTGACAAATATTGCATTGCATGTACAAGGTCAGACAATTAAGTTTATGAACTTATTCTAGAAAAGGTGCTACATGGTTAATTGCTGATTATCACTATGGTCACATTCGAAGTACTGTCCTCGGGAAGCTGTGTATCAATGCTAGTGCCTCTTCCACCCTTCAAAGCAAGTTTGAAGCTCTTTTTCTGGAACAACCATCAGAGCTGTAATTGTAGGAGGTCTGACAATTAAGTCAGTGTATATGTCTAATTAGTTTATGGCTTTGTTTAAGTCCTCTATTTATGTACTTACTTGTTGCTTGGTTGTTTTATAGATTACTGTGACTGGTTTCACACTGTCGTTTCTCTCCTAGTTCTGTAAATTTTTCCTTCTCTCTTGATGGACTGAGATTAGCTTATATAAATCTTTATATTATCTCTTCTTGTTGTGTTGAACCTTTTATTAGCATATAATGTTCTTTGTGTCTTGTAATCTTTTTATTTAAAGTATATATTTTTTCTAAGATTAGTATAGCCATGCTTGCTCTTGGTGGTGGTTGTTGTTACTATTTGTATGGCATACCAATTTTTATCCTTTAGTTTTGATCTATTTTTGTCTTTGGATCTAAAGTGAATCTTGTACAGAATGCATATTAATGTTTTTTTTAATTTTATCTTTCCAGTCATGTTGACTTTTGGTGAGTGAATTTAATCCATTCATAGTTAATTAATTAATGGTAAGGAAGGAGTTTTTAAAACTTCATGATATTAGGAGATACACAGGTTTTGTTCATATATTTTGATTTTTGCACAAATTGAGCCAAGCTTATAAGCATGCCCCCTGCCCCGTAGTGTGCACCATACTCTAAAGGTGTGATTTATTCATTCTCTCCTCTCTCCCAGCTTGATTTTCATTGAACTTTACTTCCATATGTGCACTAAAGTTTTGATTGATTATATCCAACTGAGTACATGTTTGTTTGATCATATCAAAGTTTGAGTATAAAGTTTGATTGATCACATCCAATTGAGTACATGTTTATTTCTCCATTCATGTGATGTTTCATTTAGAGAATGGTCCCCAGTTTCATCTATATTATAACAAAAGATACTAGATTGCCATTTTTCTTTATGGCTAAGCAGTACCCCATAGTATGCCTATATACCACATTTTATTAATCTATTTATGTATTAGTGGGCACTTTGGTAGCTTTCACATCATTGCAATTGTGAATTTAACATTAAAGTTAAGGGAGGACTTCTGCCAGTTTTTTCTGTATGCATTATAGTGTTTTCTGCCTCCTTTCCTGAATTACTGTTGTCTTTTCTGCTTAGTTGATTTTTTTCATGGAGAAATGTTTACATTTCATTTTTATTCCCATTTAGGTATATTCTAATGCTACATTCTTTGAGGTAACTAACAAGATTACATTTAATATTTCAAAGTTACAATATTCTAAATTGAATTTATACTAGCTCAGCTTCAATAGAAAGCAAAGTCTGCTCCTCTAACAGTTTAATCTCTACCCAATTCAGTGGTTGAATGTCTCATCTACATGTTTGCTGATTCTTCAGATCAAATCTGAATTTACTTCTATTTCAGTTAATGTAATATTCAGCTCCAGAATTACTTTTTTGTTTCTTTTTTCAATTATAATCTCTCTATTACTATACGATTTGTTCATATGTTGTTTTCTTAACTTTCACTATATTATTCTTAAATCTTTAAGCATTTTTGAAAATTGTTTTGATGTCTTTGTCTAGTAGATGTCATTAGTTCTTTTTCAAAGGAAGTTTCTGCTGATTTTTTTTTCTCATTTTATACTCTTCCTGTTTTCTTTGTATGTAATGTTATTTTGGGGAAAACCTAAACACCCGAATCTTACAATATGATGGTAACTCTGGATATCAGCTTTTTGCCCTTCTTTAGGGTTCCTGTTTTTGCCCAGTATTTTCATCTTTTTGATTATTATAGGATATCCCTCTGTGCTAAAGATCAATCCGAGGTATAATCTCAGATATTTTGGGAGGCTATAAAATTCCCTCAGCATGTGAAGTTTTTATTATTTTCCTCACATATGTAATTCCTTCTGTATGTTCTGGCCTTTAATGTCTGGATTTCAAAAGTGAAAAAAATACAAACTAAGGAGGAGAGGGAAGAGCACTTGTTTTTTAAATCCTCTGGAAGTTACTTCAGGCAGATGAAGAAGAGCTTGCAATAATGTAGCAAGGTACAACAAAAATGGTCACCCAACATTTTGTGTATACCTCTGAGAACAGAAGCAGTAATACGGGATCTTAGGACACATTTCCTAATAGTTAGAGAATAAGGTACTTTTAATGTAAGCTGTTACTACAGGCTTCATGAACTGCTCCTGGAATGTACACATAGCTGCCTGTAGTGGTGCTGAGTGTGGGGAATACGTAGCTGCTATTGTATTAAAAACTGAACTTGACTGAAATTGATTGTAATTTACTAATCAAGGTTTTCCTTAGAAGTTCCAAGACTTTAACAGACCCTAGAGCTCCAAAGTTGTTATTATCAATCAGATTATACCGCTTCAGTTGTTCTATAGATAGGAAGAGAGATTATTGTGCTTTCTATTCTCACCTCTCCAAAAATCTATCCAATCTTCCACTCTTGAACTGAATGAAGTTATAACTAATTTGCCCAAATAATGAAAAATTTTGATATTAAATTATATAGTTCATTGGTTTGATGTTATGTCATTATGATCTTTTATATTAAACACTTAGCAGTTTGTATTTGTTACCCCATCAACTAAAACAATAAGTAACATATACTGTATGAGGGCAGCTAGGAAACCAAGAATAATTGCACCTGAAGTTCCATTATATTTATATTTGAAATTCAGCTTTCCTACCATCTTGGAAAAGCTCTATTAATAATTATTTAACAATGTTAAATTAGAGGAAAATGATTTGTTCACTGACTTTATTTTAGTTGCATGAATGAGTCCCAATGGCAATATACTGAGCTATTTTCCTTTCACTATTGAATTAACGATCGTCAAATAATCTGATTCTTTACAGAAGCATCTTAAATTAGGTTAGGGTCTATGTATCATAGGATCTAGTCAGAACAAAATTCATATGGAAGAACATAAAATAAGTAACCACTGGATTTATTTTAGTGGAAAATTATCAATTTAGCTCTTACTAAAATTAGCTTTCTCATAATTATGTGGAAATGCTACCATTCTTCTCTATCTGTCCCTGCAATCAGTGTATTAGGGTCATCATGCTGGATCACCAAAACAGCATAAGAAAATAATCTGGAAATTACCTCTGTTAAATACTAACATAATAAAAAGAGATAAAGATTTCTTGTGCTCTTACTTTATCACACATTTAAATTATCTTCTCTGATTTCAGAATCCAAGAAATTATGCACAAATGCTTCCTTAAGAAAGACAAAAGTGTCAAATACTCAAGATGACTTCAGGCCAGGTACAGTGGCTCATGCCTAAAATCTCAGGAATTCTGGAGGCCTAGGTGAGAGGACTGTTCAACACCAGGAGTTAAAGTCCAGCCTGACAACATAGAAAGACTCAGATTATACAAATAAATAAATAAATAAATAAAAATTCGATTTTAGAGAGAGAGAGAGAGATTCTCACTATATCTCCTGGATAAAGTGCAGTCGTGTTATCAGAGCTTTCTGTGACCTTCAGCTTCTGGGCTCAAGTTATCCTCCTGCCTCAGTCTCCCAAGTAGCTACAGGCATGCATTAGGAGACCTAGCTAATTTTTCCATTTTTAGTACAGATGGCTTTTGCTCTTGCTTAGACTGATCTCAAACCTCCTTTTCTGAAGCAATCCTCCCACCTTCTCCTCCCAGAGTTCTAGGATCACAGGCATGAACCACCATACCCAGCCTATACCAAAATATTTTAAAACAAGAACTAGACTAGCATGGGTTCATGTGTCTATAATCCTAGCTAAACAGACAGCTGAGGCGTGAGGATCACTTGAGCCCAGGATTAGGAAGCTGGACTGAGTTATGGTCATCCTACTGCACTCTAGCCTGAATAACAGAGCCAGAGTGACAAAAGAAGACTATGTCTCAAAAAAAAAAACTATATATAAATGTATAAATATATATAGTCATAACGTAGTAGTGAAAAATAAGTATTATTAATATTTTGATATTATTCAAATAAATATTAAAATGTTAAAACTTCTAAATATTATTTGAATAAGAGTTTCATATTGAAGATAGATTCACTAAGAACATGGAGTATATGCGGAAAGTGAAAAGAGATACAAAAGATTATTTTTGCTTAAATCAATGTATAAAATGTTGATTTTTTTTCCAAAAAATTACCGTTCGTTTCAAGAAAAAGTGCTCTGTGAGTCTCAGATTAGTATTTGTCACTAGACTTAGTCATTTAGACATTTCATCCAGGTCATTTAGACTTGTAAAATATTGAATTCTTCTTTATTATATTTTTATTTAATAAAAAATTCAGGTCTCAATGTTTTTTAAATACTATTAAAAATAATTTGAACACCAAAGACATCATTGCAAGCACAGTTCTCACGTACCACACCATGCGTAGGAAATTTGGAGTATAAAAGGTTGTTACCACTGAAAATATTTGGTAATTATAAATATAAAATCAAAAAACATGAATCTTATTTGTAAACTGTTCATCTTCTAGTACTAAAAATATGTATCCAAAGAGATGAAATACAATAAGTAAAATATCAAAATTAACATTTTCAGAGTGACATTTAAAATAAATACTAAAATATGTGAATGTAAAATTGGGAAAATTATTTTAAATATCAAGGAAAATGTTAGGGATTTTTTTCTTTTGGAAAAGTAGATTCATATTTAAAATTATAAAATTTTCTGCTATATGTGCATACATATATTTTTTAAATTAAACTAACCAAGTAAAACTTCATACTTTTTTATACTTTATTTTTATTTTTTAGAGGCACTATACATATTTATGTGTGTGTGTATATATATAGAGAGAGAGAGAGAGAGAGCGCATGTGCAATATTTGATCCTCTAAAAATAAAGTTTACCTTAATGAAAAAGCCTGATATTTTAGTTTTGATATAATTTTAATGAAAAATGTATCTTGAGTAGTAACTCAGCTATATTTTCCCAACACTGAAAATATTTTTCCCAGTACATCCTTTTTATTGTCTTTCCACTAATTGGGTACTATCAATAAGGACCTGGTGTGTGTATATATATATATCTTGAGGAATTCAAAACAGAACTTTTCCAAATGAAATAACACCAGAGTAGTTTTTATTTTTTTCAAAAAGTACTTCACCTTAGTGTCTTATTTTTTCAAGAAGAGTAGTTCAGAAATAATAAGAATTTTATTTATTTTATTAAGATTGCTATGAGAAGGCCTACAGTATGAACAGGTGAGAATCCACCGAGCTTGCATTAACATGTTATGTTTATTTCAGTGCCAGATTTATAATACATGTTATGTTTACATGAGAATTAGGTTTGAAAATCATTTTCCCTTATAAAATATCATCTTATAGCAAGGTTCTGTAGACAGTGTTTTGACACCTTCTTTATTTCCTAATTATCTATTTGGACTTTTGCTCAATGTCTTTACATATTCTTAATAAGTTCCTTATTTCATTTTCAGATTTTTCTACTGCACATCTTAAAGGGTTTTTGTACTTTAGTGGCCTGCATTAAATTGTATATTTCTAGAATTAAATTTATTTTGTAAATGTTCCTGGAGCTTTTATGCAATCCTGCTTTTCTTTAAGTTTGTCTGTACTCTGAATGTTAGTGTGAGCTATATGAATTATTTCCCTATTGTATTAACCTTCCCCAAACAAAGAATTTATAGATATTTCTCTTTTTGGTTTTTGATTTATTTATCCTGTTGTTTCTCACTAATGATGTTGTTGAAATAGTATAATATGAGTTTTTGACATGACTTCAAAAGCTAGGAGAATTAATTTATTATTCTTCTTTTAGGTCTGGTTTGAAAGGACGTTTTTCTGGAGAGAATTTACAAATCCATTCTCCTTTTAGCTAAGTGTATAAGCAATTCACTTAAATCAAACTTCTCTCATAAATTATATTTTTAGATAGTTCACCATAGAAATTTGAATTTGGATCATGGTATTTATGAGTTGTTTGTCCAGAAATTATATGTGGACTTTCTCCCCTTCTACTTGATACATGTACAAGAGTACCAGTTTTACTGGTAATAATTTTGTTGTTACTAATAATTTTGTTTGTTCTTTGGTCCCAAAGAAAAGATGTTGTGAAGCAGAATTCAAATAAATGCCTTAACACAATAACTAAGAAAATGCCGTGAAGGCTATATTGACCAGTTTGATGACAGCATTTCAAATTGTATGTAAACCCAGCACATTGTATCCCATGATTTCATTAATGTATACAGCTATGATTTAATAAAAAAAAGAACTGAAAAGAATAAATAAAAGCTGACTAGTCAAAAAAATGTGTTTTACACTGAAAAGTAACATTATTTTGATTTATTTCATTTTGGTTTAAGACTCAGCATAACCTGGAGTATACTCATGCTTAAGAACAGTAAAACACTGGAAAAAGTTTTCTGTGTTAACTTAAGACTTGAAAAGTAGACAAATTTTAGCCTACAGAGGTAAAATTCTAGTGTGTCAGAAGTATATTGTTTTCAAGTTACTATATTTAGCAATGTGTTAGGTAAGAGAAAACAATTAAGCTCCAGAATATATGGTCATTTTACAAGCATGACCGAAATGGAATCATGTGAAGAAATTTTGAACCATTAGAGTTGCAAAAGGTAACTACTTGTAATCCCAAAATGTGAGTTCCAAGACTGAATAAGGTTTAGAGTAACACAGTCTCCTCAAAGTTCAGTCACACATCAAAGATAAAATGACAGAAGAGCCTTTCTCCACACGCCTGATGGCCTTAAGGCCTCTGTCACAGGCTAGAAAGGCAGAGAAATGAGGATGAGCTAGCAGGGAAATGCACAATGAATGGGAAAAAAAATTAGTCTAAGAAAGACCTTTGGAGGTTGAGTCATAAGAATTGCTTGAGGCCAAAAATTCAAGACCAGCCTAAGCAACATAGTGAGAGCCTCAAAAAACTAAGAAAAAATAGCTGGGCATTGTGGCAGACAGTTGAGGTAGGAAGAGGACATGAGTCCAGGAGTTTGAGGTTGCCATTAGCTATGATCATCCCACTGCCTTTCACCCTTGGGAACAGGGAGAAGAAAAAGAAAAAGAAAGAAAAAAGAAAGTGAGAGAATGAAAGGAAAGAAAGAGAGAGAGAGACAGAGAAAGAGGGAGGATGAGAGGGAGGGAGGGAAGTAGGTGCAGGTCAGATATGCACATGCAAAAACCTAATTATAAATAAAAAATACTTACAGTCCTCTTTCACAATGCAGAGTTGCTGCTTAGAAACTAGATTTCCCAGACTCCTCTCCGTCTACTTGTGAATAACACCTTGCTATTGGGGTGTAGTTGGAAGGGATAGAATATAGCCCTGGACCTTAAACCTTAAAAATCTCCAATGTGATCTTCCTGACCAGGGAGAGAGATTCCTGCAGTGGACTCCAAAGGCCCTTACGAGTGTCCATGAGATCTAAGAAGCTGGGTTTTTAAAATCACCTTACAGATTTCATTACCAAATACTTGCATTGAACCATATTACCGATGAAAAATAAACTTGCAATGACTTAAGTCTTTGGTATTTGGAATTTGCTAAAACAGTTAGCTGATTCTAGCACACTAAACTTGTTAATTCATGTCTTCATTTTTAGCTTCTTCTTCTTATTAATTTGCTAAGAAGCAATGCATTTGAAAGTACACCTTTATGTTTATATTTAACAAGCTTTTTATAAATCAATAATTTTTATAAATTTAAGCATTTTTCAAGATTTATAAGCCACCATGCCAATGAAAATAGAAGTCTATTCCCTTAGATCTTAGCAAATCACCAAAGCAGGGATACCTGAGCAAGTTTCACCGTCTGATGTTCTGTTCTTATGGAAAAATAATTCAACATTAACTAGATCACTTATGTTCAGTATTACTGATATTTATTTAAATTTGTCATTTTTCTGGGGGCACTTTTTAAAATATCCATCTACCTTACTTTACTTTAAAATCAAGGAACTCAAGGAAGAAGAAGTAGATTATCTGTTTGGTTGGTTGGTTGGTTGTTTTTAACTACTTATGTGTCTACTGAATCTATCTGAGGACCTAGAACATGGAAAGAAAATAAATATTTGTAAGTAATTCTTTTTAAATTATTATTTCTTTTAATTTTTTCATCTTTTTACACTCATTTATACAAACTTTTAATGGAAGTTCAGGAACAAGGTTTGATATGGATATTCAGCTTTCATCAGTATGAAATACTCTCAAAACATTTTAAATATTTTGACTGATCACAAATAATACCAATTATGACACAGAAATCAACATAATTCAATGAACATGAATTTGTCAAATTTTTAAAATGTCCAAGGCACTATGTAGATACTTAAAGAGGGAAAATGTATCAGCTGGGAAGAGTTATCTTCTGATCTCAATGTGGTTAGAGAAGTAAAAATGAATGCAGACATCATTCTTATTAAGCAGACACGGAGGTATCTATAGAGTCACACCATAGAAGCAACTGTACGTTGACCATCTAATTTGGATATTTTGTGAGTAGAAGAGTCTGTGACTGAAATCTGCACTAGTTCAACAGTATAACGGAGGACAGACCCACTCAAACTGGCAACTCCACACTAATCAGTGATGTCTGTGAAGAATAAGGAAAGAATCCTTCCTTTTGGGAATAAAAATAAAAGGAGCTTTTGGATATTGATGAAAGTTGACTTAGGCCTTGAAAAATGAATAGATGTACTACAAGTAAAAGTTATTGCAAGTATATAAAATTATACAAGGAAAGGACTACGGTCAAAAAGAAAGGGGGAAGTTTTTTATGAACAATGGATTTTTGTTTATCCATGGATAAACATGGATTTTTTATAAGACCCACAATCCTGATAAAGATCAATATTATCTTTTTTAATGTGAGAAAATATTCTTAAAAAATTAAATTTCATGTACAAGTTTACATAGATACTTCATTACAACATTGAATTTCTATCCCAGTGTGTCCAAAGATTAGGTGGTATGAGGAAATAATGCAGGGTGTGACAAATGTGAATACACCATTCAAATGGGAAAGAATACACCATTTTACAGGTAATATTAATCCACCTAAAACTTGATCAGTGAAAAGTTATGTCTTTAAAATGGCAACATAGTCATAAAATGCTATCGTGAACTACAATTATATGATATCTTTGCATTAAAGGGGTAAGTCTTAATTAAAAATAGTGATATTCTCATTACACATTGTTGATCTTGTGGGATTTGCTACTTCACTTCTCTTTGGAAAAATATGTTCAGTCAGTACATGCTACAGATGCTGGTGCTGACAAGCAACAATTATGGATGAGCCGGAGTAAAGAACTCTCCTCTGTTTACAGTCTCCCATATGCCTCATATAACACTACATGAACTATATAAAATTTATGTCAAAGTCATTTCTCAAAGTGACTAATTTTAGTTAATGTCTTTGGTTGTCAATAACAGAATAACAAAGTTACGTGTAAAAGTACATTTCAATAATGACATAGGTAATGATCTTGAACTAATGTATGAAATGACATCAAATATCAACTTTTGTTCAAATGTTCAGTAATCATTTAATGTATTTTAATGTCATCCTTAAAGCAGCTGTTTAATTGTGCAGAGTAGATATTTTAATTAAATATTTATGGAAAGAAAAAATAAAGGTCGTGGTTAGAAAGCTTACAATTCCTAGATGTCAAGAAGTCCCCATATCGAAAGTGTGCAACACACCACTGTTATGTCCTCTGTTTTAAATTCTCTAATTACACTTCACCCCTTACTGTCATTAGAATTGTGTGAAAGAAACTTTTCAAAAGAAACTTGAGATAATCACGACTTGCAGTTATTTTCTTCCCTTACCTGTCACGCTGCGCATGCCTGCTTCTTGCTCTTACATTTATGTGGACGCTGAAAAATCACAGCAACTTGCTCTGCCCCAGAAAGAGATATTTAAGACCATCCTGAATGAATCTGAAGTGTGGTTTGCTTGTAGTCTGGTTAGACGCGTTACTTTGATTGTATTCTCTTGTCATAAACAATTACTCTATTTCCTGATTTTTTTTTCTTTTCTTTTCTTCTTTTTTAAGACAAGGACTCACATGTTACCCAGGTTACTATTAATGCAGTGGCACTACCATACCGCTCAGTGACCTTCAGCTCCTGGGCTCAAGTTATTTTCCTGTCTCATTCTCCCAAGTAGCTGAGACTATAGGCATGTGCCACCACACATGGCCAAGTTTTTCTTTTCATTTATTCATTTTATTTTTTTTGTAGAGGCAGGGATCTTGCTCTTTGTTCAGACTTGTCTCAAACTCTTGACCTTAAATTATCCTCCCAGCTAGGCCTTCTAAGTGCTAAAATTACAGAATGAGCCACCAGGATCAGCCTAATTTCCTGATTAAAAACAAACAAGCATATTTACAACTAAAAATTACATAATGAAAGTTGCTCTTCACTATGTCTCTTATTCATGCTCATAAGTTTGGCAACGTAGACTTTTAAATGTCAAAGAAATATAAAATGTGCTTTGTCCTGCAGTCCCATTACTGAGCACCTACCCAGAAGGAAAAGAATCCTTTTGCCATAAGGACACTTGCACTAGACTGTTAATCACAGCTCAATTTACAATTGCCAAAATGTGGAAACAGCCTAAAAGCCCACCAACCCACGAATGGATTAATAAGCTGTGGCATACGTATACCGTGGAATACTATTCAAGCATTAAGAAAGATGGAGACTTTACATCTTTTGTATTAACCTGGATGGAAGTGGAACACATTATTCTTAGCATCACAAGAATGGAGAAGCAAGAATTCCATGTACTCAAATCTGATATGAGGACAATTAATGACCTAGTACACAGTGGGAGAGCAGAGAGAGAGAAAGGGGAGGGATGTGGAGGTCACAGTGTGTGACAGAACTTTTGGGGTCAGAACACAATTATAAGAGAGACTGTACCTAACAAATGCAATCAGTGTAACCTGGTTCTTTGTACCCTCAATGAATCATCAACTATATATGTATATAAAGCGAACATTGTAACCTAACATTTTATACCTTCATCTTAACCAGAAATTTTAAAAATAAATACATAAATAAATATCTGTTACATATATGGAAAAAAATGTGCTTTGTCTTCTTTTTTTTTTTGTGCTGTTCTTCCTTGAGCAAGTTTTCTCCTTGATATTCTTCTGCAGCTGAGTTTTATAAAAGTACATTATTGATATCTCTAGAGTTTTCCTATACATTTTCTCTTAATATTTTATCCCCTGCTATCATTCTCCCAGTAGATTCCTCTTCAATAAGAGTTTTATTTTGGTTCCTCATAATATCATGGTAGTACACATATAAATACAGCATGCAAAAATTGACACTTGCCTTCAATACAAGGCTATATCAAGCAACCAAGGCTTAGATAAAAATACCCAGGAATAAAGGCTTCTGACCTAGGATAAATATGTGAATTGGCATGACTGGGAGAAGGAGTGGGGTTCCCCAACTGCAACTCCCTCCAGAGACTGCAGTGCACTGGCTGTAGACCAAGTCTGGTGTGAAAAGAATGGTTTTCTAGTAGACACAATAGAGTTTAAATAGAGTTTTAAGATTGTTACTAATAGTTCATTGATTTAGATTGTTTAAATGTTTTCATATAATTTTAATTCTCAAAACCATCAATTTATTACTTTATTCTTTTTACATACATGAGATCTGACAATTAAGTCCTAGAATTCATCCTAGAAAAAAGTGCTACATGCCTCATTGCTGAATTTTACTACAGTCACCTTCAAAGTATTCCCTTTGGGAAGCTATGCATTGACTCTGGGGTCTAAGATATACTTCAAAGTAATTTTGGAACTGTTTTATGGAATAGCACTCTTACCCCCCACTCATTAATAGAGAGAAATTGGATCTCACCATCTAACTCCATTCATCTATCCACATAATTGTTTATTCCAGTATACATGTGTAGCACTGCTAGCATTACAAACCTGTTCTTTAACTGTGTACAAGTATATCAGCTAGACTCCAGTGCTTATGCAGAGTTTAATTTGCCTTGAGTTTTGCACACTCCATTTATTTCTTGATTATTTTCAAAAACATTAAGATTAGTAACTTTTCTTTCATACGAAAAGATCCAGCAAAATTATTTCACATATGGATAATAGAGTTAAATTGCCTTTTTTTATTGTACATTTTATTATGAAATTTCTCACTTTCCTAAATCTTTTTTTAATTTGCATAGATTAAGTTTTCTTCTGTTTCCTTTGGTTCTACGGATATTGATATATGCACAGTGTCACGTCATTGTTTCCATAATCATAGTATTATTCAAAATGCATACAGAATAATTTCAACCTTTTAAAAAATCCTTGAAGCCCCTCCATAAAAATCCCATGAATTTTATCTGCGCATCCTTCTCTTCTTGCCTCTGAATCCTTGTAATCTACTCATTGTTTTACTGTTTCTGTAGTTTTGCCTTTTCTAGAGTCGTATGAATAGAATCGTACATTACATAGCCCTTTCAGATTGTTGATTCACAGAGCAATATGCATTTATAATCCATGTGTGTTTTTGACTGACTTGATAGTAGTTCCCTGTATGGATATAATGAGTCTTTTGTTTGTTTCATTTGGTTTTTCTTAAACCATTTATTTATTTATTGAAGGCATTTTGATTTTTCTGTTTTAGGTGATTATTAACAAAGTGTTAACAATTATTCATGTGTTGCTTTTTGTTAAACACAAACTGTCATATCAGTTGGGTAAATACCCAACAGTACAATTGATAGATTATATGATGAGACTATTTTAGCTTAGTAAGAAATTATAATATGAAGCCATCTTCCATTTTAATATGTGTGTTGTGATATCTTGTCATTTTAAATTGCAGTCCCCAAGTGACAAATAACACGGAGTATCTTTACAAATGTTTTTTATTTATCCATCACCTTTTAGGTATGTTTAGATTATTTGCCTGTTTTTTAATTGAATTATTAAATATTGTTGTTTTCTGAGACAGAATCTCTCTCTGTTGCCTTGGGGAGAATGTGGCATCATCATAGCTCACAGCAACCTCAAACTTTTGATCTGAAGTGATCCTTCTACCTGAGCCTCCCAAGTAGCTGTGTATACAGGCACCCACCATTATGCCCTGCTAGTTTTTCTGTTTTTTAGTGGAGATGGGATTTCACCCTTGCTCAGGCTGGTCTGGAACTCCTGAGCTCAAGCAATCAACCCACATCAGCCTCCCAGAGTGCTAGGATTACAGGTGTGAGCCACCAGTCTTCACTCGGATTATTTTCTTATTGTTGAGTTTTAAGGATTCAAGTCAAGTTGTATTTTGGATATATGACCTTTAAAATGGATTTTTTGCAAATATTTTCTTCCAGCATGGTTAATTTTCAGTTTCTTTTCTGTGAACTTAATTTCAATATTTTATTATTCTCTGTTTTTTAGAATTCTACAATGATATTCCCTGTGGAGAATATTCCTTGTTTTTTTTAGTAGGTTTCTTTGACTTTAAATTTGAATTTCATCAGTTAGGCAAAGTGGATGTGCATTCTCTCATTGTCTAAAATAGCATCTTCTTTTCTCATTTACCTGTTGGGATTTCAGGAATATCTCTTGTCACGAAATTTATATTGTTCCATTACCGTAACTCCTAGAGATACCCTCTAAGCTCATAATTTCCACACTTTTTATTCTATTTGAAAAAAGATGTTTCATGTTTCTCAAATGATCTACTTTTCCTATGTGCTATCTTTGTGTACATCATTGTCTTTTTGTGACCCAATTACACTTTTAACGAAGATAATTGAGTACTAGATTTTAATTCTATGTATCATCTGTTTATGCCTACTTCTTTTAACTATATATTGGCTTTTTATGTTTGATCAATCTGAAACTTAAATAAATAATTATCTTAATTACTTTTGAAAGGACCAGAAATTTATTTGAAACTGTATTCATGAATGGTTTTCAAGAATCTACTGCTGATAACTTTAATTCTAAATCTGCAGACACATTCCAGTTTTTTTGTATGGTCTTTATCTTTGCCATGATTGACACTTCAGATTTTGTCTACCAGATACCATACGCAAAAATGTAAATATTTTCGAGACATCTTTACTTTGGTTTTATGTATTACTTTTATGTTCCTGGTAAGTATGCCACTTTACTCACCTATCCTTATTACTTGATTCATGCGAAGCATTAATCTTGGCTTTACTATGCTAATTTACTTTTTGTTTTATAAGATGCTAGCAGTGACTTTGAAGCAAAAAAAGTCCCCTCTCTTCCTTTATTTCTTTCCTACTTAAATTTAATTATCTTTGTTGGTGGTGCTATTTCTGAGATAACTTTTTTCTGTGTTACTTCAATGACGATGTATCTAAAAATCTCCCTTAAACATTGCACCTGTATTTTTCAGCAATCTGTCATTTCTCATATCACACCACAAAATGCATGGAAGCAATCGTTTTATTATACGTATATCACAAATTTTTATTCAATAGTTTAATTCATTGAATTCTACTAGTGTTGATGCAAGAGCCCCTTCTTTTCTTTGTTTATGTTTTATAGAAATTTAAAAGTTAAACTTTTTTTTTAAGTTAAACTATTAGAGATGTGTAGTTTTGATTATGTGCTTTATTTTATTGTAGTCATTTTAAGATATCATACCATTGTGTTTATATTTAATATAGATAGATACTTATAAAATCATTCTACTTTTTATTCTTATTTTTATTTCCACTTTTCTTGCTGCATGATAATTACTTTATATTTAATAGTGGATCTACTATATACTATAAATAGAAATTCTATAGATATAAAATAAAAAGTGTTGACCAGTATGTTTTTGTATAAAACTAATAACCTGGAATGATGGGCCTTCTTCTCCCAAGCAAGTTCCCCAACACACTGACACACACACACACACACACACACACACA
>NW_003852524.1:5600982-5609039 GCF_000181295.1 Otolemur garnettii
ACACACACACACACACACACACACACACAGACAATGGGGACAGCTATTGCTACATCGCCAGCAGAGAGCATGGCAGGGGAGAAGTCTCTGACTGGAGGAGAGCTCATGCTCTAATCTCCTTTGTCATGAGGGGTTCCCTAGCACATGCCACTCTCCTCTCATCTACAGTTGGGAATCCTACAGTTTCCCTAGTTTCCACAGACTTCAAGAGGATGCTGCATTCTGAACGGCTACTCGGGAAAGTCTGTTGTGAATTCAGCACCGTGGAGATTTAAGGGCTTAGATTCCCGTGGCAGGGAAGTTGCAAAAATATTGCTTGATCCTTGTAGGGAGGGGAATGGTCTTCACCATCTATGCAAACATGAGCATAGTGAACACATCATTGGTGGAGATGCAGACTCCCTTATAGGCCCACAACTGGCCATCCCCAAGTACAGCCCCTGAACTCGTGAGCACAGTCATGTCTGGGCCACAGTAGTGGGAGGCAGAGAGTGGAGAAGTCTCCCTTTCCACATCCCTTCCAAGGCCCAGTATTGTTCGGTATTGCTGTCTTCCTCTACAGACTCTGCATTGCACCTGCGTTTTCATGGAGACGAGTACAAATAACTTTGATCACAGGCAGCATCTCTCAAGCAGAGGAGGGCAGGAATTTTCATTTCCTTTGTCCGAATGTTAGTGGAATTTCTTTCTTCAGTAAGTCCTTGGTCGTCCTCTAAGAATGAACCCAGGGACCACAGATCAGTGGTAAGATAGGGTTTATTTTCCAGAAAAGAATACAGAAAAATTTCCAGGGCTCCTGGCAGATGGAAAGCCTCAAGTCAGAAAAATCTCTGCCTTGGTCCTTTGTCTAGGGATCTTCTGTAGTTACATTTGGCCATGACATGGTAACAAATGAATGCATACGGTCCCTTCCCCTGGGACAAGGTAAGTGCATTAAGGAAATGGACACAGCTCCTTTTGCTAGGGGCCACGTGAATGAGCCATTCCTTCATATAATTTCCCAGGAAACTTACAGGCCTAGAAAATGGGGAATCCCTGTTCATCCCTGAATGGGGGAGCCTTTATCAACCTTAGGCCTGTGAAATGTTCACAGCTGAGTAGCGCAGCCAGAGGAGGGCTGTGTAGGTCCAAAGGTAGTTCTGGGTTTGGCACTGGCAGCAGCACGGTTGTGCGGTGATCTACCTCAAATAACTAGGTACCTCTACTCCACTCGCCTCTCTCCACTGCACTTGGTTCTCCAGCCCTAGCCTCCCTGAGGCCTGGGCACTAACACCCATCTAGGCAGAAACACAGAAGATGCAGCAGGTCCTGCAATCAGCTCCAGTCCCTCAGGCCAGGCCGCAACCCGCCTGGTATGGCTAAGGGATGCTTTGGATCATGGTGCTTTCCTTTCTCTTAATGGCATCCCTCCCTGTGGGTTAGAATTCTGGGCTCTCATAGCTCCGCTTGGACATCTTGGACCTTTGTCCTTATTACAGTTAAAGCAGCTACTGGGGGTTGCTTTTGTGGATCCAGTGATACAGTGACAGAAGAGCTGAGACTCCTTGGGCAGGTTAAAAACTCAACAATGTGTGCACAAGCACTGTGGTGCTTGCTGCTTTCGCTTGGGTCTAAGGGGAGGTAAGTGACCCAGGGCAGCTTGCAGCCTGGCTCTCTGCTCTTAAAAATTCCCAATTCACCAAGAGCCTCAATACTTGTCCTGTAGCTGGAGGGGCTCTCCTACATTTCGGAAGCCCCTAGTCTACAGCAGAGGCTGGGGGAGCAGAGAAAAACGCCTCCACCTACCCTTTTCACTGCAGTCAAAATTCCTCAGAGATCTATCCCTGCCGACATCTTGTTCCTTCTTGTTCTGCACCCCAATTTTTTTCCCACAGATTTCTCTGGAAGGTTCTGCCATTTTCCCCTAATATTCTGCTTAGGCTGTGCGTATTCCTCTGCAACCGTTTCTTCTTTCTGAAGAGGAACGGCTGCTGATGTTTCAAGTCAGCCGTCCTCAATGTGCTGCTGGAACCCCCAGAGGAGTCCACCCAGCTAACAGAGGTACTACAGACCATTTGATGGTGAATCCTGAGCTTGGCTCTCCAGTCTCATAAGTGTAATCTAAGATCCCTTATGAAAAAGTTCCAAAATGCCCAATAATTATTCTTACTACATTTTATGCAAATAATAAAGCCAAATATAATGAGCCTAAAATTTATTTTATACATAAATTAGTTCTATTGTGATTTATCCTTGATGAAAGTGAGAACTTGAGAGAGTTTCTGCACTCATTCTTCCTTGGAAAACCTGCATGTTATTAGCCAAATTCATGTATGTGATGGGAGTATGGTTGGCAGGATCTGAAAAACACTGCTGTGTTCATGGATTCTGGAAATGAATTCTCCTCTTTCTTCAATGTTAGAATAGTTCTGTTGCCTGTAACTCTCACCATACAGCTCCAGCAAGAAGTGATGACACACACACCAACTCCAACCATCTGTGGAAACACATCCTCAAATATTCAGCGTGTTGATGCATCAAGACTAAGGTGACCAGACGTCCTGCTTTTGGCAGGACAGTCCCGATTTTTACCAATTTGTCCCACGTCCCACCGTGTTTTTAAAATGTCCCAATTTTTGGTAAGAACGCAGGACAAGCTAGGGTATGGCAGGACAACGGGAAGGGAATATACAACTTTCAGCTGCTGAAAAGGTTAATGTAACTCCATTTGGGAATGAAGAGGTCATTGTAACTTCATTTGGAAATGGAAAGGCTAATATAAACTCCCTACTCCACTCCTGGGCAGGGTCACCCAGGTAGACCGGTGTCCTACTCCTTTGAGCCACAGGCACCGCCCTATACAAAATTTTTTTAATGTATTATATTTGTAAATTGTACTTATGTTGAAATTTAAAAATATGTATATTACAAGACTATTTTTGTGTTCTATGAAAATTTTTGTTACTCCACATAGTCCAAATTTTTAATTAATACACCCCAGCACCACCCCACCACCCCCGTCAATGGTGTCCCCTTTTACCAATGTTAAAATCTGGTCACTTTAATCAAGACAGACTGTCCAATCCAATCCTAAGGTGGAAATATTCTTGAGTCATACTTAAGATTTAGTTGATAATTTATTTTCCATAAATAAATGAAGCATTTACGCAGGATATAAATATTGGTTTTCTTCTTAGTCTTTTAAAATATAAACATTAGTACACTGAAAGGAAGGTGAGTTGCATATACTTTATGGGAGATACGATTTTTCAAACATTATTATCAAATTAATAATTTAATATTAAGCTAAGAATATAGATTTAATAAATAAATAAGACTAAAATAAGTTAACCCTGAGTAAAAAAAAAGTAGAAATTTTCCCAAACTGATACATACTAAAAACATCTAAATGAATATAAGCTTTATGATAAGGGCATATTTAATAACGACATAGTTTGTCAAGTGCTAGCTCATCACCCTTTAAAAAAGTGCATAGTTCCACTTAAGAAGGAGAATAATGAAAAGGAAGAGACAGAGGAGAAGAAGGAACAAGAGGATGACAAGAAGGAAAAAAAATACACACAAAAATAAAAACAGCAAAGAGTAGAAGGAGAAATCATGATGACCTAGAGAGAAAAACTTCACATGGGAATTGATCAGGTTCTGAACAGGGACCATCATCATGACAGAAATATACAGTCAGCATGGAGTTGAAAAGCATTCTCCTTAGCAAAGTATCACAATAATGGAAAAGCAAGTATCCAGTGGACTCAACACTAATATGAAACCAATAGATAAACAACTACGCAGCCACTGAAGAAAAACAGTTAAATCAAGTAGGGGGAGGGGAGAATATCAAAAGGAGAGGGAAGGAGGGAGGAGGATTGGTAAGTGTGCACCCAATCAGCACAGTGTAAGGGTAAACAGCACACTGCCTGGTGCCAACTACAACTTGAACTTTACCTGACACATGCAAATGATATAACCTGATCATTTGTACTTCATGTTAATCTGAAATTTTAAAAAAATGATATATATCAATCATACTGTATATTCAAAGCCTTAAACAGTCAACCAATAAATGATTAAATTGTTACTTTATAAATATAATATTTTTACAAAAGTAGTAGACAAGACTTACAATTAAATTTTAAATCACTTTTTCTTAACAATATTTTAACACATCCTGAATTATTTAGAGAAGAACACAATTTTTCATTAGTTAAGTGTATTTATTTTGAAATTGTTTTGTGGGTGGAATTATTGAAATATTGCCAAGGCAGACACTATTTTAAAAATGTGCAATAGCTGGTGCATTTAAGAAATTTATAGATTTAGAAAAGTAATTTTCATACAAAGTTATATTTCAGGGAAACTGGAATATGAAGAAATGACAGCTACATATGTTTCTTCTTTAAAAATTTCTAATGCATTTTCTCATAAAATGTTTAGCTTGCATAGATACACATATTAATGATTGTACATAAAACTATATTTCATAAATAATTTACCTTGCAAAGTTGTATACTTGATTTTCCATTATTATGATCCTTCACTAAGGAGAATATTCTACATTTTGCTTACAGATATCAAATTAAAGGTTTTTCTAGAATATATTATGGATACATCTGTATTGATATACTTCTCTCATTTCATTTCATTTTTTTCATATCAATGCTTACATAACACCTACAAAATTATTTCTTAAAAGGAAGGCCTTAATTAAACCGATAACTATATTTTACTTATATATACATTAATTAGGTCAAAGAATTCATCTAAGCTTTTTTAGGAAATGTAAATTGTAATACTGTTATAATACATTAAATTAGATAGTAAATTAACATTATAAATACAAGTTTTCAAAAATATGTTACTTTGAATCCATCAATGTAATTTCTAAAATTATTTACTCATAATGTTACAAAAGTAGTTTGTTTATAATAACCTAAAGTATTTTGGTAAAAAAAATCAACAAACTCTATATAAAATATAAGTTACTAAACTAACCTAATTCAACTTAAAATAGAAAAAAAAATCAATGAGGATATAATACATATTACTAATTTTAAAATCAATACCCTTATTCAAACTACTATGTCATTTTGTAATATTAAAATTATTTTCATATTGAAAAAGGCAGTTAATCAAATCTGACAATGATTGATGAGATAAGAATTTTATTCCTCTTATCCTCACATTGAACAAAATACTAGAAGGCATTTTTGGTAAGGTAATGTCAAAATTACTAAAAAGATAATAGGAAAGCAATTCATTTAATGAATGATATTCTACATTGAGAGAAAAATGTAAGAATTGTGTTATCTTTATAACATTCAAAGTTTTCTATATGTATTACACTTACTTGAAGGATTTTTGTCCCAGAGAAATAAGTATCTAGTTGTAAGGCATGAAAGACTCGATGCTATTTTTTTCTCTAAAAATGAGTACATGATTTTTATGTTCTTTACAAGTATTTATAAACAAGAGTCCATTAACAATATTGTAATATTTATATTTTATGATGAAAAATGCTTTGTAAATCTTTACTCTTGCGTACTCTTGTGATCTAGTTAAAATTTCATGAAATTTGTCAGGAATTAAGAGGGAAATGCAGAGATTAATGTAAGAAGCCTGCATTAATATGAAAAGCTTATACAGATTGGAAAAGACTATTATCACCAAAAAAATTTGTCTTCAAATCATGTTATGTTCACTGTGGTTCAGTACTGGATTTTCTTCCAGATTCTATATTCTGGGAGAGTTACCAACAATTTTAGCACATGCAAGAGAGAACATTAGAATTCTTGGAATTAAGCCATGTGAACATCAGTTCATTTGTTTTAGAGAATTCTAAAGCAAGACAAGTTCATCATTTCTAATATGTGAAAGATTCCTGTGCAAAAAGAAATCTGTTTTTTATTAATTCAGAACTGAGAAAAATACCTTAAATTAGAGGCTATTAAAAATTCAAATTTCTAAGAAGTAAATAAAGGAACATAAATATTCAAAGATAAGATAGAACTTCACAGTATTATTTCAGGTGATGCAATTTAGAACATTGTATTTTACAAATTACCACAAGAAACTGGGCAATATACAATGGTCCTTTTTAAACAAGACTGCTGCTATCAAACTTTAATTTGTAAATGGTTATATTACTATACTAATGGAATCATGATAATTCATATTGACTTAGAAACATTAGTCAGAGAGTAAATTCAGAGATTGTAGCAATAATATATGAGGGTCTTGTTTTTCGAAGTGTTATGCAGCCAGATTAAATCTTAGAAGGAAATTTATGTTTCATTTGATTCCATAATTATTGGCTTTGCCATGAACTTGCTACTCATTGAAGCTGGTTATAAAAGATGGCCCAACTGTTGCTAGCAGGTAAAGTGGCTGCAAATGAAGCAGTACTTTCAACCTCTTATTCCAGATTCGCTGAGTGAATATTGTAGAAATGATAGTGGCTGGTCTTTGGGGACTTTATTTATATAATTGTACAATCTTGGCCATGCATAGGCTATTATTTATATGATCATAATTGAACGCCACTAATTAAAAGATCTGAAGTGAGCATGCTGCTTCAAGGTGGAAGGTACCACGTAGTCTTACACTTCCCTTCCTTGTCATCTCAAAGTCCACATTTTAATCAGTAGAATATTCATAAAAATAAACGGCCTCCTTGTTCATGAACTAATCGAAGAAAAATATATGGTTTGATTAGTTAGCGTAAACTAAGATTACATAAATATGTTACACTTTTACAAAACATATGTGAACTTAACGTGGAAACTCATGAAGGAACACGGCTGCCTTTTCTGTAACATGGAACAAAACTGAAACCTTGCTGGAGGAGACAGGATTAAATTCTCAAATAAGCATAGTCCATGTACATTTAACAATATAAAGTGTAGATTTCATTAACTATTTAAAATACATTTAAAATTACATTATGGCTCTAAGTCCTGAGATAATTAATGTAGCATAAATTTACATATTTATAATCTGGGATTTGCATTATTTTGCTGTAGCAGTAAAATCATGCTGTAGCAGTTCTGCCTATACTATGGAAACATACATGTATTTTTCTCTGCAAAACATAAGCATTATCTATAGGAAACACAAGTTACAAAATGAAAGAGTGTAAGGTAAAATAGGAAACAGATATGACCATTGGGCTATAGTAGAACAATAGATTTTACTTTCTCCTGAATTTTAGTGAACTCAGAAGAATATGCCTCATTTGTAAATCACTTAGGTTTTAGGATTGTTTTGGATTAGAGATTATGGCTTTCTTTTTACATTAAGTTGAGACCACATCGAGCTGAAGAGTGGCCTAATGACTATTTCTCCAAGAAGGCATTAAGTTAATTTATTACATTTTTAATAAGGTTTTCATTTATCCTACACTTCCCAACACCTAGCCAGCTTCTAATTCTTGACAGAAGGCTCAAAAGGCAGAAGCAACTTACACTTCTGTCTGTTTATGACACTCATTTGAATGATGTATTCATGAGTTGGCAAAGGTGCAGCCGTATAGCCTGGTGAAGCTGATTATCATGTCTTAGCAAGCGAAGAGAGCCCTAGGGCATTAAGAACTCTCAACTATTAATATTGGTTTTGCCACAAGGCAGTTACATAAACTGACAGTTTGGCAGAGGCATGACTCCTTGCATACTCATACTCTGATTACTTCTGAAATATCATTAAAATTACTAAATTCTCAGTAACTCACAGTCGGAGGGAAAATCTTCCATTGTGGAAGTAAAAATGTATAAACAGGTTATTTTGATGCAGGTATGATTTCTACCATACTGCACTTTATCATAGTGAATATTTGCTTTAAACAAAAATAATGAAAATAAAGTAAAAACGAGTGAGTTTTTTCTTTTTTTTTCTGAAAGTGTCAACTGTACAAATGACCAGGATGGTGCCTATGAAAATTTCCTGTAAATACAATGAAACTGTAATTAAAGATCTGGAGATTATGTCTCCAGATTTTAGTCTTTAGAACTTGTCAAGCTAAATAACATAGAGAAAAGTTCCTTAAGAGAAACGTATTTGGGGATAAA
>NW_003852524.1:5609500-5668809 GCF_000181295.1 Otolemur garnettii
AACATTAATTATTCCAATTTGATTCTGGCAACTTTCACAAACAACATAAGGTTTCTTACTAAAAGAATTTAAATTTAGGGACCATTGAAGTAAAACTTATAATTTAGTGTTATAACACTAAATAAAGTGTTTTTCATAAAATATATATTTTTTAAAAAGAGAACATCTTATTCCATGTTAAAATCATTCCATGAAGAATACTTTCACTCTGCAATGTTAATATTATAGATAATAATTAATGCTGGTTGCATGTTGATAGGGAATTTGGAATGAAGGAGTTGCCTAAGTATTCCAAAGTAATGATTCAGGGCATAAGTACTTATATATTTTAATAGTTAGTGCTACTTAATTATCACAATTTTCTAAAAGATCAAAGGCAATATTGGAATCAAGTATATTTTGTGCCGATGTCTTACCATAAATACATTTTTTCTATTCCATAGGGAAGATAGCTTTTCTCCACAGCTTCTTTAATCTTAGATTAGAACTTTTATGTCTTCTCTGCCAGCTCTAACATAACATTTGTCTCAGAACTTGACTGTGTATTTCATTGAGAAAATTTAAGCAAACAAGAGAACTATGTCATTTTCTCAATGGCAAGTCTACCAATCTACCTGAACCTATGTATGTAGTCTTGAACTTCCCTGTTTGATAAGTGCCAGACTTCTCCTGTTGTGCAGTGGGCCCCATGGACTCTTGGTATTGAATGATACGACTCTAATAATGATGTATTAATTCTCCTCCTTCTTCATATTCTGTCTATTGCCTAATAATCTTTATTCCTAGTAATGTCCTTACCACGTAAATCTCCCTGGAACCTACACCTTCACCTCCATATACTTTCTCATCATTCTGTTTGTAAGAAAACTCCTTTAAAAATTTGTACATAGGGCGGTGCCTGTGGCTCAAAGGAGTAGGGCGCTGGCCCCATATGTCAGAGGTGGCAGTTCAAACCCAACCCCGGCAAAAAAAAAAAAAAAATTGTACATATGTTTTTGAATTTTTACCTCCCCTTTTCTCATTAAATGACCCTGGCATCATTCTTTCCTTTCCTTTCCTTTCCTTTCCTACTCTTTCTCTTCTCTTGCTCTCTCTCATCTATTTTTTCTTTAACACCTATTCTACAAAATGAATCAAGTTTACCAACAGCTTCTCTATTGAGCAGGTGACAGCCCAACACGTTCAGATACCAGAATATCTGATGTCCCAGGAGCATCACTCTTTCCTTCCTGAAATACAGTATTTGAATGATTTCCCGGACACCACAGTGTCTTTGATTTCCTCCCCTTTGCTTCCTTCTTTCTCTGTTCCTTTTACTGGATCCTCCTTCTCTTTCTAATCTCAAAATACTAGAGTTAGCCAGATATTTTTTAAAATATATATTTACGATTGTATACATTTATGGGATACAAAGTGAAGTTAAGATTTAGGAAGGCAGTGTGGAATAATTATATCAAATACTATTTATAATATCCAAGTAATGGAATAAACGTAATTCCCCTGAAATTTCAATATGCAGCCTCTTTTCTTTTTTGTATAATAGATCTCTATTAATTATTTATGATGAATCTGTAAATGCAGTCTGTTCAGTAGACACCATAACTTTTTAACAGCTTTATTGAGATGTAGTTGACATACCCTATTATTTATCAATTTCATGTGCAAAATTTATTGGTTTTTTTTAACATACATATTCATGGGATTGTGGAACCATCACCATATCAATTTTAGAAAATGTTCATTGCCCCAAAAAGAAACTTCTTATCCATCAGCAATCATCACCCATTTCCTCCTAGTCTCCTAAGTCCTAGGCAACTGTTCATGTTTATGACTGTGCTTCCATTAGCTGAGTTTACAACATAGACTGCAACAGCCAGTCTCTGTAAAATATAGAGCAGAGCATAGGAAGGGCAAGAAAGCATCCAAGAGAAACAGGTTGCAATCAGTCAGGTGTTGAAGTGGTCAATTAAGATAACAAGTCAAACTGAAAGCATCCATCAAGACTTTATTCATTTACTGTGCCAGTGTTTCAAAGGACAAGAGAGGGAGGCAGAACCTTCCAAGTGTTCATATTTTTTCTTTCTCATGAAATAGCACTGGTTGAATGTCAAGTAGATGCAACACAAACAGAGAAAATTATCTTACTGCAGGGAAGTCTTGAAAAGAAGACTGCTGCCTTTTAATGGACCTATTGGGCAGTAAGAGAGACAGGAGAGAGCTCTGGGATTCAAAATAGTACTAATGGAGACAAAAGTGCGTTGGCTAAGACTAATGGAGGGTTTGGCAGAGGCACCAGGGAAATGTGTGGGTGAGGCCCCCAAGGAGGCCTCTGAATGGAGATGCCTGGGCTACAAGACAGATGTATGCATGAGCCCCATCAGGAGGAAAGACAGGAGGTCTATGTCCTTGAATTCAAATTCCTCCAGAAAGAATTTTAAAGACTACAAAGCATGCCTGAACACTAAGTCTGATGAAGACATGGGAGCTTCTTTCTGTTTTATTAAGCCTTTCAACTTTCTCCATCTGGCACATTACCAATAAATTATCCTAATTTCTCAAACTCTCCATTGCAGTACCTAAAACCTGGCCTTTCATTAAGACACTATTCCCCAAATCCTCACAAACTATTACTTTTGTTAAAAAATAAATTAATTATTTAATAAAAAATACTGTGGAAAGGAGCCTGTCTTATTCAATTATTCATTCTTTCTGGTCTTTATTACCTACAAATTTCCAGACTGTTTACTTTTTCATCAAAGATTTGAGCAGCTTTCTCAGTATCTTCTCTATTCCAATGTTCTGTGATTTCCCCATCCAAACTGATAAGTCACTCATTACTCTGAGCTGTGTGTACACTGCCTTCCAATTCTTCAGTTTTAGTCATCCCTGTCCTATTCAGCCACGAATGCTTAGGAACACATTAAAAGCATTGTAGGCAGTGTGTCCTGATACAAAAATCACCACCCAAACCCTATTGCATCCTAAACAAAACTTCCAATGTTTGAAAAGTTTATTGAATGTATCAGATCTAGACTGACTATTGCATGTGTGCGTGTGTATGTTCATGTATGTGCTTCATTGCAGAGGTAGATACAAAAGAGCCCACAAAAAATGTGGTAAGTGATTAAATTTAGTAAATAATATTTCCAGGAAAAAATTTAGTCCTGATGAATACATGATACCATGAAGAATTTTTAAATATTCCTATAATCAAAATTTACAATTATAAATAATCAAAGAAGGAAATATTAACATTGCAAAAACTTTGTTGACACCAGAGATTTCAGTGAATCTGAATCACTTAGTTCCAAAGCATTTAAAGCAAGAAATGGTTATAGAAGTAAAAAACAAAAAAAAGTCCATAAAAATAATAATGAAAACAACACGATCAACGTTATGGGACGCTTTCACAAATCTTAGTGAAGAACACAAGTTCTGAGATAAAACTAATAGTTCAATACTGCAAGGAATGTATTCTGCCAAGAATTCAGAACAAAATGTAGGGAGAAACAGGTTTTGTGAAATCATTAAGTGCTATTCATTCTGTGCGATGATGTTGGTTTTTCTTTTTTTTTTTTTTATTTATTGTGTGTAAAATGATTCCGTATGCTAATCTAAATGGGTAGAAGGCTCTTCTATGGAGTTTTTATGCATATATGCATGAATATTCCCTTATGTTATGCTTGAGTGTTCTCCAATCTCATCAGAGTGAAAAATGAACTTTGGGTGAAATAGGAATTGCTACAAAAATACTGACTCCATCAGATATGGAAATTTTCACAGATACATTGAGTAAAGTGAGGGGGAAATCTGTCAACTTGAAAATGCAAACTCATTCACAAAATAAAAGAGCACACATTGAGTGCTTGGCATTATGTAGATAACATTTTATGGGAGCAAGCAACCATAAGTTGGCATTTGAATTTTGATGTTTCTAAATTTTTCAACAGCTTTGGATTTTGAACATATAGTTTGGTGTGACACTAAATCACAAGATGCAAGAAATACGTGATAGTAGCATGATAAATAAAGACTAGAAAAACTTGGATTGTTGAGATTATGAAGAACACTTTAGAAAGCTCTTATGTGAGAGTAATGCTGGTAGGTGCTGAGTGATATAATGATTCAGTCAAAAACAAAATGTGTTACTTTACAGCTAGACTGCTGTGATGTTCCAGTATTTTATCTTATTTAGTATTCATTTCATTGTTTTTTTCATGTCCCGTTCTTGTTGATTAACACTTTCAATAAAATTAGGTTTAAGGATATTCCACATTTACCATAATTTGCTCTGAGTTTACTAAGGACTTTGTCATCTTCAGTGATACCAGTTTGATAAGTGTGAATATTCCCATAAAGGAACTATTGAAGATGTCAAAAATCTGATCTATAAGGTCAGGCAGTTAAGTTCAGGAACTCATCCTAGAAGAAGTGCTGAACACCTCATTGTGGAGTATCTCTACGATCACCTTCAAAGTACTCCCCTTGGGAAGCTATGAACTGATGCCAACTCCTGTCTACTTTTCAAAGAAAGTTTGGAGCTCTTTTTCTAGCATGGTCATCAGAGCTGTCCTCATAGGTGGTCTGAAAATGAAGTTTCTGAATTCATCTTAAAATAAATGCTTTGAAAGGTAGACTAGACCTTGGCAGTAGTGTGTGGCTTCACAAGAGGCGTACTTCTAAGGTGACCATAATAATATTCAGCAATGAGGTATGTAGCACATTTTCATGGATGAGTTCCTGAACTTAATTGTCTGACCTCCTATGACCACAGCCCTGATACCCATTCGAGAAAAAAACAGTTCCAAAATAGCTTTTGAGGATGGACCCAGATTTGATGTCAGTGCACAGCTTCCACGGGGAGTACTTTGAATGTGACCATAGTGATATTTATCAGTGAGATATGTAGTACTTTTTCTAGGATGAGTTTCTGAACTTAATTATCCAACCTCATACTTTTCCATAAATATAATTTTAAAAATTGTATATCCAATAAAGAATAAAAAATATGATCATAATAGGGGCTAGGTGCAGCGGCTCACACCTATAATCCTAGCAGTCTGGGAGGGTGAGGCAGGTGGATTACTTGAGTTCAAGAGTTTGAGACCAGCCTGGGCAAAGCAAGACCCAGTCTCTACTAAAAAAATAAAACAAGGCATAATAGTAGATTCTAGAAATTATAAAATATATCTAAGAGAGTTTCCTGAGGGAGAGAATAAAGGAAGAGATACACATTATTTCCAAGTTACATATTAGTACTTTGTTATTTTATTGGTGCACAGATAAGATTATACCATGTGAGCTTAATTTATTAATATTTAAATGAAATTAATATATCTACCAATTCTAGTCATTACAGCAAATTATAAAATCTTAAATTATTTCATCATTCCCTAATTTACTGACAATAATGCTGTTCATATATTTTACCTGTATTTACATTTTAAAGTCAATAAGACATTCTTATTATTTGTTCAAAGTTATTGTCAAAGTACAATTACATCTTAACTGTATTTTTTAGTTGATTTTGCAAATTTTTTTATTGTTTGCGCTTCTTTGAGGGTAAAAGAATTAGGTTACACTGATTGCATTTGGTAGATAAAATCCCCCTTCTAACTGCGTCCTGCCCCCAAGAGGTGTGCCATGACCCCCCATATCTCTTCCTCTTTCCCTCTCCCTGCCCCCTCATTTCCCTATCTTATTCAAAAATTAATTCTTTTTCTTCCATTACTTGATAGTGATCTCAGAATGCCATGTCAGACATTAGTGCCTTTGTTTGCCTGGGGGCTTTGGCTATCAGAAAGTATAACAATGCAACTTACGATGGGGGCTTTGGACCACACAGTATCACTTCTGCCTCTGCAGGCACTGGAAATTGAAGGTTTCAGTTTGACCACTGAGAGTTGAAGATTAACGGTTAGTACATGGGCAGTATGTGCTCAAATGTCATTAAAAACACAGGGTACCAAGGCCAGGGTGAGCTTGCTTGGGTGGCAATACTGTCATGCATCATATTCAAGAGGAGTTAATACTGCTCATAACTCCCTGGAGAGGGGACATCTGGAAGCTCCACTTTGTACCCCTCCAGGATTCTGACATATCCATCTCCTCTTTTAATGATTTGAATGTGTATTTCATTTCTAGTAATAAAGTATAACCACAGATATAGTAACTTACAGTGTGTTCTGTGTGTCTAGCATATTTCTAGCCTAAGGCTAGTTTGTAATTGTTATTCCAAGTAAAGGTAGTTCTGTGTGGACTGTGTTCCTTTTAAGCCCAATCTAATTTATTCATCTAAAATTTATCTATGTTATTTTATTAGTAATTTTACTAATTCAAGAGGCAGTGAAAGTGAATCACTGTACACAAAGGAGATGTCTTTTCCAGTCATAGTACTTTTGTTGATTATCATCTCTGGACTTAGTCCCCAAATCTCCTTCTGTGAATCTAAATATGACTTTTTTTTTTTTCCTGACCTAACGATTTTTCCTAAATCCTGTTTTGGATAAACAAAAGTGGGTTAATAAATCTTATCAAGTAAAATAACATCTGTCTCCCTAGAAATAGAATATAGCTTTGGGAAAACAAAATCAAACAAACAGGCAAAAACCAGAAGAAACTCATTCTACTCTTTCAATTATATCTCATTTAAAGAGTCTGTAAATTCTTGGTTGGACATTTGTCTTAATTCCTTATGAATATTAACTCAGAATAAATGATCAAGTAATAAAATACCTAAAGATAACAAAATGAATATCCAGCAGTGATTACTGATACAAATAGATAAACAAAAAACAGAAGGGGGAAAACTAGAATATAATAAATGCAGAACGAATAAGGAAATTTTTAAAATCACCATTAAAAAACACAGTAATGACTGCAAGCAATATCCAATGGATTGAACCTTGTGATTTATTTCTAATGACAAGACCATAAAATAGGAAAATGATAATTTTACTTTGGAGAAACTTCAAAGACAACACCTTAATTAAGTGATCAAGGTTACCATCACCAGAAATACATCATGTTGATCTCATATACTCCCAATACACATCAGAAGGTCATTTTGCCTCTGCAAAATTCTCCCCCAAATGGACAGCCCCAGACTAATAATTAGAAGACATCACACATTCATAAATTAAGGGAGATTTCACATAATACCTGGCCTACAGATTTCAAAAGTATGGAGGGTATGCCTAAGAAGGACAGTCTGAGAAGCTGCACAAATTTAAGAGGACAATTTAAGAGTCATGCCAACTAAATGTAATGTGGTACCCTGGGTGGCTTCACAGAAATGGATATTAGTAGAGAAATGGGTAACATGTTAATAAATCCTGAAGTTCACTTAACAGCATTGTACCAGTGTTGACAGTAGGAGATTATCATTTTACTATGGTTTTGTAAATGTTGATTTTATGGGAACTATTTTTCAAGTCTTTTTTTTTTTTTTGGTAAATCTAAAATTATTTCAAAATAAAAGGTTTAAAATACTTGATCAGCAATATTTCACTATCTTGAGTAACAGAACAATTGCAACCCCATTCTTTAAACCTTGTGTTCCTGTATTACTTTTTTTCCAGTGTAAACAGGGTTCTATGGACAGGATGCCATCTAATTTTTATTCATCATCTTTATTGTCTCCTCTAAAGGTCAGCTTCATGACTAAAAGTTTTTTTCTGTTTATGTGTTCTGGATTTAACTTTCTCCGTCTTACATTTTGAGGTTCAATAAAGATATTTATGATACAATGTCTTGGTCAAATGTTCACAATGCCTTCCACAATGTACAGGACACACCTATTCATAATTATCACAGGCATGCTCTCTTTTATTTTTTTATTCTCAACAATTTTTGTATTAAATCATAACTGTGTACATTAAAGCATTTATGGGGTACAATGTGCTGATTTTATTTACAATTGTAATGCTTATAGCAAACTGGTTAACATAGCCTTCACCTCACTTGCTGAATTATTGCGTTAAGACATGTATACTCTACTCTTAGGAGATTTGACATGTTTGGAGAACACTTAAGGGAACTAAAAGTAGACCTGCTTTTTGGTCCTGCAATTACTGTACTAGATATGCTGTCTTGATCCATTCAGGCAGCTATAGCACAATATTGCAGACCAGGAGGCTGAAAAAACAAACATTTATTTCACACAGTTCTAGAGATCAAAGTCAACGTGCTCACAAATTTGTTTCTGGGGAGAATATTCTGGTTTGTACAGTGTCATCTTCTTTCTCATAGGCAAAGAAAAGAGAGAGAGAAACCTAGCTCTTTTGTGCATGTGTGTTTTATTTTTTAATTATTACTTCTTTAGAACACTAATCCATTGATAAGGACATGGCTCACATGGTCTAATTTTGTCCCAAGGCCAGAGTGTCACACTGGGAGTTAGGATTTCAACGTGAGTTTATGGGAAGAAACAATATTCATTCCACAGCACATAGTAAATTTTCAAAATTTTTATTGCACCTTATATTGAGTATTAGCTAATTCTGGCCAAATAAGAGTTTATCATTGTTCTTAATTCTCTCTTCCCACAGAATAGTTAACCACGACATTCTTGTATAAAATGATTATGTAATCATTACATACGATATCGTATCAGGATGAATCGATGAGGGTAATGCAGCCCTAGATAATTCCAGAGCTTCGTTAAAACTAGACTCATCGGTGGTAACAATATAACCACCAAAATAATAATTTGAAATGTTTTATAAATTATGTTTTATGCTAAGGTGTAGGTACGTGTTTATTTCTGGAATTTTATAATCTTTATATGACATCCAATAAAACCTGTGTTTTCTGTTAAAGCTCATGACATTTTGTTGTCTACACAAATCTTTGACTTTTCACCCACACTGCCTTAAAATTAATTATGTTTGTTCTTGTTTTGTAGTATCTGATAAATTATGTAGCTATGATTTGTGTACCAGATATTCAATGTTAAAGTTTATAAAACTGTCTCATCCATTAATTTTGTAGTAAATCAAATTAAAAAGAAGAGACAGAAATAAAGTGAAACCAAACTCCAGAATGTAATATGTTTTATTTAAATTCAGGGCGCTGTTGGAAAAATTACTTAATTTTTGACAATTTATAATTGCTCTTTATCCAAAATGACAAGGGAATTAGTTACCACTTTGTAAAGAATTAATAAACTGGAAATCATTTTATACATTGTGATCATGCTGTTTATAAGTTTATTTTGAAATCATTTTAGAATTACAAAGGAGTTACAGGAGTAGAAGGAATTTCCCATTTAATTCTCAGCCAGTTTCTCCTAATGTTAACACCTTATATATCAATAGCATAATTATCAAGACTAATAAATCAATATGGGTACAATATTATTTCCCACACTAGAGATGCTATTAGGATTTTACCACTTTTTCCACTAATGTTTTTCTCTTGTCAGATCAGGCCAGGACCACACATTGTATTTAGTTGCCATGTTTTCTTAATCTCTTCCACCTTTTCTTGTCATTACTTGTCAAGTATTTTGTAGTTGGAATTGCCCTCCAGTGTCTTTTTTTACTACTGTTAAATGGAAGTTACATGTTTTGGAACTAATACCATAAGGAAGATGAGCCCCTTTAAATCAATGTATCATATCAGGAAGGAGTACATTGTTTAAATATGTTTTGTTTTGGCAGCACAGACCTTGATCACTTAGTTAGGGTGGTGTCCATTCTTACCATTTTTCATTTTGTAATGAGTACAGACTTAGGGGGAGACACCTTGACGCCTGTGAGAAACAAATTTATCAGAGTATGATGTTTGTGTATAATCTTCTTGTCTTTAATTATAGAATGTTATCCAAACTTCTTTAGGTCAGATCCTTTCTTTTCTACGTCCTCAAGTGCCGTTATGTAATTCATTTGTAACAGACAAATTCATGTTACCATCTCCATTCCCTGCATATCATGATGGAAATTTTCACATTTTCATAAAATTCTCTGTCTTGGTTGTCCCTGTGGCTCAGTGGGTTGGGTGCAGGCCCCATGAGGGTGATGGGTTTGAACCCAGCCCCAGCCAAACTGCAACAAAAGGTGGCTAGACATTGTAGCCGGCACCTGTAGTCTCAGCTACTTTGGAGGCTGATGCAAGAGAATCGCCTAAGCTGGGGAGTTGTAGGTTGCTGTGAGTTGCGATGCCATGACACTCTTCTAAGGGCAATAAAGTCAGACTCTGGCAAAAAAAAAAAAAAATTAAAATTCTCTGTCTGTGATTTATGTGTATGGGTTTTTACAAGTGGCTGTCGTCATTCTTACCACTTCCACAAGAATAGGAGGCATGTTAGACCGTCAATTTCCCTCATGTTGTCCCTTTTAGTCAGTCACCTTTACCTTCCACATCCAGCAGCCTCTGATCTCTCTTCCCTTCTTACAGTTTTGCCTTTATGGAATATCATATAAATTTAATCATATAAAATCAGTCTTATGAATTTAGCCTCTTTTCATTTGACAGAATATATTTAAGACCCTACATATATGACTTAATAGTTCCTTTTTATTGCCATTGCATGGATGTACTATAGTTAATACCTAGGCGGTTGTTAGAATTTGGCAATTACGTATAAAGCTTTGATAAATATCTCTCATTGCTTTTTGTGGGAATTTAAGTGTTCATTTCACATGGGTTGAACCTTGGAGAGAGATTTTAGGGTGTGATGGTAGATGTATCACTATATGGAACAGCTTTTAAAGTGACTATGACACTGACTCAATCAGAGTAACTTCCAGGCATTGCTGTATACACTGCTGTAGACTTTTTAGACACTGTACACTTAGGCTACACTGAATTCATTTGAAAAATTTCTATGGAATTCTACGTAAATTCTACGTAAAAATTCTATGTAACAGAAACATTAGATCTTTCTTTGAGTATATGTTCTTTAATAAGAAGCTTTAAAATTTTATATATTTAAGAAATTTAATCTTTAATTATGACCCCAAATTAACAACTGGACTCGTTTATATATACATGTGTACATATATCTTTTTTTACCTTAGGGTCATTACCACACTAGTGATGCAGTTTCCCCCATCTCAGGCTGGACATGAATCTCATTTCCTGGGCTTATGGAGATTCACAAATCAGCTTGATCACAGTCCCCATTCTGTGCAGGCCCATGAACCAGTTGGGCAAGTGTTCCACCTAAGCCACCACTATTGGAACAGACAGCACATCACAGGTGGGACCACCTTTCTGCACAATGGTAATTTTAAAATTAACTTCTGCTCATAGGCCCCTGGTGCTAGCAATTGTGACATATTTCAGACATGCATTCCTTCTCCCCAAACTCTCTACCTGTAGGATGAGAAAAGCTACATAAAAACCTGTAGACAGAGGCCCAAATGGGCTGCCTACCTGGGGACCCCTCTCTGCTGTACCTGAGACTTTCAAATTTCTTTCTCTTTCTGCTTCTCCTTACCTATCAAGAAAATCTTTTCTATCCTTTCACTTACTCCTGGTGGTCATTGAATTTCTGAGACCAAGGACTCAGCAGAGAGATTCCAGTTACGTTAGCAGGAAAATCAGATTATAAAATACTGTTTTTAATTGTTGGTTTCAGTTATATCCGTTCTGTTTTCCTTCATCTCTCCTTCCTCCACGTTTTCCCCATTCCTTTGCCACTTTCTCTTCTTCCTTTGAATCTTTACTTCTTCTCTTTGGTCTTACTTGTTTTATTGTGCTCATTACTAGTAATGAATAAAAGAATTTTTTTACATTGCAAACTAAAACCTAAACAGTATCTATATATACCTTAGAAACTAGAATTTATCTGCTGGTGCTAAGAAAATACTACTATTTCTCTTATTTATTTATAATTAGCATTATCACTCTATTTTGAATTTACTTTTATGTTAAACATAACTTTAAGGTATCATATTTTGACTACATTTGTCTTTAACTCCTAAAATAGCCCCCAAATTACTTAATTTTTCTAAATCTTCATTATCTAAACTTTAAAGTGAGAGGTTGTTTTGAAAATTCTTTACCTTAAATATTAAAATTAGTTTAACATTGTCATTTAAATCTATTTTTGTGTATAAAGCTCTTAAACCATGTTTACAATATACTTGTTATTTTACCACATGCTGTTAATCTCTGTGACTGGCTTCAACCCTATACAGTATCTAGAAAAAAAGAGTATGCCAAAGTAATTGTCAAGTTGAATTAGATATGTGTATATTTATGTATGTATGAACTAAAGACAGCTTGTCTATGAAACATGGTATTGAGAAAAAGGTAAGGTTAATGATTTATTTAAACAAGTATTTTCTTTCTTGATTATACTCCTGCTTGAGACACTTTCACAGCTAAAACTGAATGAAATGAATGTGGGCAAGTAACACATTAAATGGATTTCAAAAACTTGATCATTAGTCTGTGTCTTTCTGCATCAAATGAAATTATGTTCATTATATTCCAAATATGGGCATTGAAAGATCCCTGAGCTAATTGTTAGTGGGGCACAAGAATGTATATGTTGCCCTATGGGTCTCGCAGAAAAGTGATGTTGCAGAGACTAAGCACGCTTATTGAAATTGTGTTTTAAATAAAGAGGACCATCTGCTCGCTCAGGCAAAATGGCCAGGTCCTTTATTTGTGGTTGGATTATATAGGGAATTTTGTACATGTCCACAATATAACAATGACCTCACTGATCCATTTAAACATCATGTGACTACCTCGTGACTAGCTTCCAATAATCCACTCAACATACACCTTTTGACATAACCCTTTCAACATAACCCAACTGAACATAACTTAATGGAGAACATGTTGTTAGCCATTACTTCTTTGTTCTTATCTGATGTCTGAGGTTGATGATGATTGGATGATGTAGGAACAAGGTAGATTAAATACCTGCCCTTGCTGGCCTTGCCCTTTTGAGGCTGTTACTTCAGCTCTTTAAACAAGTCACAAAGAAACTTATTGGGCATACAGGAATTTGTGTGCAAACCTCTGCTCCCATGTAGGCCTTTTTTTCTGGAAACTTTTATAAGGAATTCTCAGGCTGGACTTCTCAAAAGCCTTTCATAAGCCCAAGTTTTATCTGTGCCATTAGATACCTGTATGCATTGGGTAAATTCCTCTTTTCTTGAGGTCCCTGAGCAAATTTCCATTCCCAGACCCATCAGCAAGTGACCTTCATTACTTACCACAGATCAGGAAAGGTTACTGATGGGTATCTGGCCAGTTTTCCAAAGGGCTTTTTTATTGGCCTCATAAAGTCAACCTTAATTCCTTAAAGCAGTAAATGCTATTCCAGCTGAAGCCTTGGTCATGTTAGGCTCACAACCAACCCAGCCACATGGGATTCTGCCTCAGTTTCTTACAAGTATGCCTGCACAAAGTCTTTTCACAGCTCTCTCTCAAATGGCTTTTTTGGACATAGGCATACAGGTGTTTCACTTATATGTATATTATATATAGTTATTCAGGTTCCCTTAGAAAAGTAGAGTACAAGATAATAGGCAGCTAACCTGTTCCTTCTACCACTTAGGAAAATGCCTAATCTTTGCCTGGATTACCATGAGTTATTAGTGCCTCTTTCCACAAATATCACTTGAAGGTGGTTTCATTTGCTGTATAAATGTTATTTCTAAAAAGTACTGTATTCCTCTTTGAGATTTCTCCTTCAGGTATTACCTAACTTTATATATTATGTACTATATTTAACTTCTAAGTGACTATTGGTATTTTAAAATATCATATACACAGTAAATATGATACAGCCTTCAGGACACAAAATTTATTTAAACAATAATGAGCAGATCCTACAAGTGATTTCAATGTTTAGGGCCAAGCAGTCCAGAAAAGCCTTAACAATAGGTATGTTCATTTTTATGAAAATGACTGATAAATACATTCCCCCAGAGGTAGGAGTTTTACTAGTAATCATGTTTCTTATATAACTTAATTGTTTGTTGAGGATGCTTGAATGCGGTCACACTGATTTTAATTAGAAGCAACATCACTAAAGAAAAAGATATGAACACTATAAAGATAAATTTATAAATTTGAAAAGACTTTTCCAAACTGAAAACTAAAATTAAAAAATAAATTTCTTTCAGAATATAATTTTCTGCCTAAATTTTCCCTAGTGGAGGGGTAATGATGCCAAGATAAAAATACATAAATATTTCCTCTCCCTGAATTTCAAGTTAAGCAAGCTTTTGTCATTATTGTAGAAAATTTATCATACTCATCTTTTTGTGTTTCTACTGTCAGCATTTTACGGTAAAAATACATCTCAAAAGTGTAATGAGCAATCTTCTGTTGTAGTGAACTCATCCAGCTGTTCTCTCTTATTATAATTTCTCCCTGTGCAGTAAGAAAAACAGGTGGTTGGTTGTGTGTTGGCAAAAAAAAAAAGGAAAAGGATGATTCTTTCAAATTTTGTAAATTGTCTCAAGTCAGTTATTTTTCCAAGAGTCTCAACTGTTTCAACTAGAACATGTTTCTTTCTAAGCTGCTTAATCCTGCCAAATTCTGTTTTAGCCTATTTCATATCTGGGGCTTTGCCACAAACACAAACTCTTCTGTGGTCAGTGTGGTAAATGAAACTTTAATCCAGAAACAGTCTGTTTGCATTAGTTTTAACACAATATAGTCTGTATTTCTTGCTGAATTGTCAACACTTTTGTTTAAGCTAATTGCTCAAAACTTTTAAAATGCAAGTTGTTGCTCTTATTAATATATGTATATATATAAATATATATTTACTTTTAAATATTTATTATTTGTGTCTGTTTACATCATAATGAAATTCTTTCATAGTACCTAGAAGAAAAATTATTAAAAATTAGGGTGAAATCTGGGTGGCACCTGGGTTCAGTGGGTAGGGCACTGGCCCCATATACAGAGGGTGGTGGGTTCAGACCCAGCCCCGGCCAAATTGCAACAACAACAACAACAAAAAAAATAGCCAGGCTTTGTGGTGGGTGCCTGTAATCCCAGCTCCTCGGGAGGTTGAGGCAAGATAATTGCCTAAGCCCAGGAGTTGGAGGTTGCTGTGAGCTGTGTGACACCGTGGCACTCTATCAAGGACGGTAAAGGAAGACCCTGTCTCAACAACAACAACAACAAAAAATTAGAGTAAAATTTCATATCTAAACATAGATGTATTCTTAAATTCCAAATGGAAAAAATCAAAATTTCTAAACTATTATAGCTAAGTATGCCAAAAATTTTGTGATTGATGTACATAACCAAGGATGTTTATCATAAGTATGTTATTATGATTATAAGAATGTATCTATTAAGGTGGGGCATGGTGACTCACACCTGTAATCCCAGCACTCTGGGAGTGGAGGCGAGTGGATTAATTATAATTTCTAAATTACTTTTAAGGCTAGCCTAAATAATTCATTTTTTAACTATATATTGGTCATCAATAAGGAGTTTTTTCATGTTCTTCTCTTTCCAAAACAAAGGAAAACAAAACAAAAACCAAGGAATTATACATGTCTACAAAAATTATGAAATCCTGGCTATATATTTATACACCAAGTACTTGTCTGTGTAACATTGCAGTTCTTTTGAGAGGAATAAAATTTAGATAATTTTAGTCCATATCTTTTTCAGTACTGAGAAAGTGTATTTTCTTGCAATTTTTTATCCAGTTCAGGGATATTTTTTCACATTAGCCACATTTAGTACTTAACAAAAGAGAATCTGTTGAACATTTAATGCTTTCTTTGACACAAGATATCCAAACAACTCTTGCAGAGTCACAGTAAGAATTAATCTTCCTTTATTGTCATTTAGATTAACTCTGGGGAAATTAAACTATAAAAGTTGTTGTATAATTGTCAGGTAACTTCTTTTATGGTTTATTTGTTTATATTTAACTTCTTTTAGAAAATAAATTCTCAATTTTGTGCTAAATATGCATCTAAAATACACCCTTTTATTTTTAGGTATCTTTAAATGCAAGGTTATCTCTTTCACCTTTAGAAGTCTCTCTTGGAAGAGCAATATTATTATTTTACATTCCAAGAAACAAAAATGAATTAATAAAAATTCCAACAGAAGATATCCAAGGTCTGTGGAGTTGACAAATTGAGTTAGAATATCAACAGCGACTACACATTATTGTGTTTATTTTAATTACTGATAGGTTCCTTGAGATTACCACACAAAGGGAGAAATGTTTCTTTTTGTTGAGTGCCTGGAGAACTCATAAATAATACATACATATTTGACAGTTAGAACCTGTATTTTAATCAATAACTTTCCATCTTGTAATAATGAATTTAAACATCTGTTATGTGATTTAATTGTTCATAGCATACCATTGAGTAATGAATATATGAATTTACAATGTCTGTAATGCGAAAATTGAAAGTTCAAAGTTTTCTCTGTTGTAGATGTCTGTCACATCACTTTTAAAATCTTCTGTTTAAGGGCAAGTGTGGTACCTCACACCTATAATCCTAGCACTCTGGGAGGCCAAGGCAGGTGAATTGTTGGAGCTCAGGAACTCCAGACCTTGTCTGAGCAACACCCATCTCTTCTAAAGATAGAAAATAACTGGTGCATGCTTGTAGTCCCAGCTACTTGGGAGTCAGAGGCAAGAGGATCACATGAGCCCAAGAGTGATCAAGAGTTTGGGGGTGCTGTGAGTTATGTTGCCACAGCACTTTAGCCTGGGACAACAGAGTGAGACTCTGTGGAAGGAAGGAAGGAAGGAAGGAAGGGAGGGAGGGAGGGAGGGAGGGAAAAAAGAAAATCTTGTGTTTAAACATAAGAATTAAGTTTTTTTCTTTATTCTATATATGTAAAACTGTTAGTGGGCCATTCTTGTTAGAGAAGAGAATACCAATATTAATTTCAAGGTAACACAACTCTTAACTGAATAGTTGTGTTAACAATGCGATCATTTGGCTAAGATTAAAAGTAATGCATTTAGAGAAATATTGCTCTATATATTTCTCAGGGAATATTTACCTTACTAAGTATATAAGCATGATTTTTAAATGTTTCTCAAAAACATTAGCGTTTTTTAATTGTCTTAATTACAAAGCAAAAATTTATAGTTGTAACCAATTTAAACAAAGTAAGTTTATGCCTAGAATAGTTTAACTCCCTAAACCCAAATCTACTACCTGGAAGGTATAATGCCCTGCTCCCCACCATAAAAAAAAAAAAATGCCAACATTTTATTGTATAATTTGCTGCTCCATCCCCCATCATCCATCAGTGTGTGAATACATTTAAAATGATTCTAGAATACTTTATATGTTCTTAATATATATAGAAGTAAACCAATTAAGATGTCTAAGTATTGTGTCTTTTTATTACTGATATATCTTTACAGTTTCTTTAAAGATAATTGGCTTGTTAAAATTTTATTAACTATTCCTTTATCTTGACTGGAGTTTCCAGGACAATTATATCAAGTCCTAGATTTCTAACTATTCCAATTACCACACCCTTGTCCATTTTTCTGGCAAAACTTTCATTGTCTGATATTTATAGAGATGTAGATCTGATCAAATTTCCACTATACTTGGTTTAGACTAACAAAAATGAAAGAAAAATAGTTTCTACATTGTTCCTTGACTGCCATATCGGTACCAAATGGAGAAAGGAGCACATTACGGCAAAATGGTAACTGTATGTCCTATCCAAAATATGCAGCAACTAGTCAGCTCCATGGAGGAAAGAATTCATTTACTAATGGATTTTCCACCTTTTAAAAATAAGTTAGAAATCTTTATTTTGATGTAAAACATACTGGAATTTTATTTGGTAATAATTATAATTAAAAACATAGTGGTGTATATAACAATATCAGATAGTGAATGTTCATCTATATTTTTAAGCTTATTGTAGGAATAGTTCTTCACAGTAATGTCAGAAACAGTAGAACCTCCATAGTTGACCACTTCCCCACATTGACCACCTCCTTAAGTTGACCTAATTTTCATAAACCAGACATGCACCAGAGAGACTCCATGTAAGTTCCTTATGTTGACCACCTCCGAATGTTGACCAGTTACAGTTACATAGGTGGTCAACATACAGAAGTTGTACTCTATATATTTTTAATTTATAGTGTATTCATCATTATAAATCTGTAGTATTCCTAATATGTTGTATTAGAAATAAATATTTTAATTTTTTTTAAATTTCATTGTATTTTCAATTTTAAGTTAGAATTACAAAAAGCACCTCAACATTAATGGTTTGTTATTATATGTATGAAATCTTAGTTTTCATACATATTCTTAATTTCATATATGAAGCAGACTTATTTCGAAATGAACTTTATAATTTATTTTTTTTGAACTTTGCAATTTTTTCATAGCTATCTTCACCGATCTCTTGATTTAAGCAGCAAAATATGTACCTCCAATTTGACTGTGATGGCATAGTAGGTAAAAAAACAAGTGTCCTTGACGACGATGACTGAAAATGCTGGCAGTCATATATCAAAACCACAATAACCTCTTTGAAACATCAGAGAACAAGTTTTGAGGAAGGCATAGCTTAATAGGACCAAAAATCCCTTAGAAAACAAAAACAAAAGCTCATTGAATGCTCATGCCAGTTTTGTTTCGGCTCCGTGTGTCAATTCTTAAGCTGTAGAGGAAAAGGGCTGTGAAGTCCAATGGAGAGTTGCCAATAGGAAGCACATAATCCAGCTGAGCTTTCAGCAATAATATAGGCCAGGCAGGAAAATAAAATCAGACTTGCCAAAGTAGCAGAGCTTGCTTGGCTTAGATCTTAGAGACAGGGGAAGTCTTGCTACTCCATTGTTAGTTTTCACAAAGATCTTTAACACTAAACATCGAAACCCTGAGATGATGTCAGACTCCTGCTTCTAGGAAGATAGAGTACAGCCAGACGTATTTTTCCTAATTCTTCCTGGCATGGACTTCCAAAACCCTCCGGAATTACATTTTAAGACAAACATAGAAGGATTTGACAGAAATTAGAACAGACCAGAGAAGGCCCTCAAGACCTCAGGATGAGCACGGCAGCAGACATTATGGGTTTGGTTTGGCTGCACTTCCTCCACACAGGACAGTATAAGCCAGCAAGCCAGAAATTCCATCAGGACAGACAAAAATGTGCCCCTACAAAAATTTGCTCTCAGACCAAAAGACAAGAAACAAAGAAAATTATGAAGAAGGAAAACTTTTAGCCTATATATGTCAAATACCACGGGGAGGGGGGGATCTGCCCCTACACTCCCCCATGTCAGCAAAGGCCAGTAGGAAAGCGTGGATTTCCCTCCTCAGCAGGCAGTAAGTAGAAATTTCACACTGCCAGAATGCTGTCAAAGAAAGCTGAGTAGGGAGCCGGGGAGTTGAGACTTTCATCCCCTCAGGCAGTAGCATAGTGAGGAAATAATGGTTTTCTTAAAAGATGTGATTCTATATCAAATGGATATACATAAGAAAAAATTAATCTTGACCTCTGCCATAGACATAACATCAATTCTAAATGAACAGCAGACTCAAACATGAAATGTAAAACAAGAAAATTTTGAGAAATAATCACAGGTTAATTCCTTTATTAACTTTGAGAACTAAAAGATATTAAACAAGACATCATATACTAATCATAAAGGCAACATTTGATAAATTGAGCTACATTGAAAACAAGAATTTATGTCTCCAAAAACGACCTCCGAGCAAGTGATTTGGCAAGTCACAGAGTGAAAGTATTAACAACACACATATCTAATAAGATATTTCATGCAGAATGGATAAAAAACCAAAATAAACCAGTTACAGAAAAAAGAACTACACAGTAGGAAAACAGTGCAAAGTCTTGGTAATATGCATTTTTAACGAATGTATTCCTATGGTCAATAAACAAACATAAAAAGTACAGAATTTCATTAGTAATTGGGAAAATCAAAATGCAATTGAAAATAACACCGCCAGAAGGAATATTTTCATAGTAGATCTGTTTTCCTTCTACCAGACTCATCATCTCCATGAATTTATTAAATTAAATTTACTATATCACTGTTTCAAAAAATTTATGAGGACATCAGATCTAAATGTCAACAGACCTTTACCTGTCGAGACTGTAAATTGAGTACAGAATAAAGAATGTGAAGTAGCCATATACCACGAAGGAGCGTGTAAAGTTATTTCAGAGGATACCTGCATAAATGATATAAATGGTAGGTTACCCCAGAGGTAGAGGCTTCCAGAAGCTAGCAGAAGAGAATCGTCTTCCCGGTCTTGAGTTTTCAGAGTTGTGTGTTAACATCTTAAGAGTGTGTTTCCGTGATAGATTGCATCATCCCACTTGTTTTCTACCTGAGCCTTTAAATTTGCATGTAAATCTTGTAAGGGCTGCACATTCAAATTTTGATGAAGCTATATGCTCATGATTAAATTCTGGATCTGATTGTTTATAACTGTTTTCCAGCAAGAAGTTCCTATAGTGATTTTGTCTTTGAGTTATCAAGTTCTAAATTCTCCATCAGAGTGTTTACGTGCAGTGGCCACTTCTGATAGCAATTACCTTATTTTGTGTTCCTTGAAAGCAGAACTTTAAATAAAAACGTTTATGTAGATAACACATTTTGTATCTATGATACTATTGACATAAATTAAAAATGCTTTAAAGAAATAGTATTGAGTGAGACAGGAAATGAACACAGATAAGGAGAAATGGCCCTTATAATGATACATAATCAAAGCTGGTGCTGTGGGAAACAAGGGCTCACTTCTTGGATCTCCAAGAACTTTACCAGGAGATCCCTGGAATTTTTCCCCTGATCTATGGAAAGTTGGCTCATGCATCATCTATCTTATTCTCCACTTTTCGGAATCACAGTGGGGGAGGCAGTATTAACATAGAAAAGGTACAATAAGAATATTAAATGAGGAACAAAAAATTGTAGGCCTGTAAGTAAATTTACCAGGAAAGGAGTGAACAGGCCTGGAAGTTGCTCTGGATGGGTTAGTGAGCGAGTCCCTGGTGACTGTGAAGGCCTAGAACTTCACTAAATACTACTGCAGACTTTATAAACACTACATTTCAGCTATCCTGAATTTATAAGAAATGTTGTCCTCCTTCATTGAAAACTCAATCTTAACTTACTGTTACATTTTTACTTTATAGACTTTTTTTGACTGTAGTAGACTTTTTGTAGTAACACTGAAAGCACACTCACATTGTACAGCTTGATAAAGATTTTTGTGTTCTACAATTTTTAAATTATCCTATTTTTGACTGATACACAAACATAAATACTAGCCTAGACCGGCACAGGGTCAAGATCATCAGTGTCTTATTTTTCGCCTCCACATTTTGTCCCGTAGGGAAGTCTTCAGCATTAGTAACATTCACAGTGTTGTTATTTCCTATGAAAACAATGTCCTTTTCTGGAATACCTCCTGAAGGACTCTGCCTGAGCCTGTTTTACTTATCTTCATTTTTATAAGTAGAACAAGCACTCTAAAATAATGACAGAAAAAATCTAGTGTAGTGACTATGTGGATCAGTGTCCTACCACTCATTATCATTATTGGGTATTATGTACTGTAAACAATTGTATCTGATACACTTTCTGTGCCTGGCAGCACCATAGGTTGTTTGCACCAGCACCACCACAAACACATGAGTAATTCCTTGCTCCAGGAAGTAACAAAGGAATTTTTCAGCTCCATTATATAGCCATGCATCATTTAATGATAGAGATGTGTTCCGAAAAAAAAAAAAAATAAAAGTATTGTTAGGTGATTTTGTCACACAAATATTATAGACTGTACGTACACAGATTTAGAAGGCACAGCCCACCGCGCATTTAGGTGTTTTGGTATGGCATATTTCTCCTAGACTACAAACTTGTACCTAAACACTGTCAGCAGCAGTAACACAGGGGTAAGCATTTATATATTTAAACACAAAAAAGTATAGTAAAAATACAGTATTATAATCTTATATGTGGGAACACCATTGTATGTTTTCCGTAGTTGAACAAAAAAATCTGTATGTGGCACATGGCTTTATCTGAATTAATCAAATGACCATGACACGACTGATCTGAAAGAATACAACCTTCAGGAACTAAACAATTGACTAAAAGGATTACTCTTAGCTTTCGAAAAACTCTGGAAAAATTATACATGACAGAAAAAAGATGGTACACTCTGGGTAGTAAATCCAACTGAGCATGATATACACATATAACTACCTTGACATTTTCTGTTATTCAAAAACAATGGATATCTAGACAAGATTTTTTTAAGGTGATAGAACATTTATAAATGGTTATATTATCTTGTTTGCTCCAAGTCTTTATCCTGTAAAATTATCACAAGAAAAAAATCATTGTGTTATCATAAGGATTATTCTAAACAGCTATTAGAAAACAGCCAGCCTGAAATCTACTTAAAAACATTGCGTGTATTTACTAATTCCTGCTTTCTGTAATATGTAGTTTTCATAGTCTTGCTATAACAAACAATGTATGCTGTAAAGTCTTTGGTAAACACTCTTTAATGGGCTTCTACATGTTTTTCTAATGTGGCTGGAATTATTTAAGCAGTACATTTGTTTTGCACATCATGCTGCTGAGATTTATATCTTATTAATTACATACGCATAAAAATATTTGGGATATTTGTCACTTACTGACTATATAATAATTGTTGTTTAAATTTATTATAATGATTATTGTTAGTAAATTCAAAACAGAAAACAATTGTGATTAAAATAATATACCCAATACCACGTATTGGGGGAAATTCTTATATTAAAACTTACTAGACAAAGAAATTCTGATTACAACAATAATCTGAGAAGACTCTATCATGTGAAACTTTATTATAGTCTCAAATGTTAATGAAAATTTTCAGTGATGAAAAGTCCTCAATAATATTGATTGATCCACGTTTTTAAGGGCAAAAAGAAACATATTTCATCGGGGTGTTTAGTCACTGATACATTTATCACATGGAAACCTTTCTTATATTCAGCCTGTACAACAGTGAAATGTAGCCTGTGGTAAGAATTTATAGCCACAATATGAGATTCATAGCCCATCTTATTATTTATCATAGAAGTCTCTTGAATACTAGCAAAGTTATAAATGGTGAATTAAATCGCAGAAATGTAGTTGCAATTCTTTCTAGGGCTTCTTTTAAAGAAAAAAAAAAGTCTAGGTAATGATTCTTATAATTTAGTTCTATAGCTTAATAACTATTTTATTAGAATAAAATATATAAGATTAAGTTACCTAATTGGCTAAATGAATCAATTAGATCCATTGAGGAGAAATCTTGAAAAACATGATAAATTGTTGAATTGAAAAATCTACATATCAGTTGTTAGAATTTTGAGTTGAGTTCAGCCCTACAGAGCCTTTGCTTTACTTATAATGTGAATCAACATGGAAATAGATGTGAAACAAAGTCGTAGGGAAATAAGACTTTTCAAATAATTGGGTATTGGCATGTTCACTCTGTCTTGTCATATTAATCTATACCTTGACAAGAATCTAAAAACTATGAAATTTATACTTATTTTCTGAAGTTATTTTTAAATTTCAACCAAACTATTAAGAATACAAACCATATGTTATTATTAACAAAAAATTGAATGCTAACGAATTATTAATTATAATATTTATATCAAGAAACAGGGAGAATATTGTTTCAATAAAATTAAACAGAAAATATAAATAATTTTCTAAGTGAAATAAAAAAGTATTAATTATAATCTAGATTCACTCAGACAGAATCTTTCTATTAAAAATATTATCCACAATAGAAAAGTGAGGACTTAATAGATAAAATGAGTAATTATATCACAAGTTCTTTTATTTTAGTCATTTTATACACAATTAAAAATGTATAATGTATGAATTGATGAGAAATCCTCACAATGTAAAATTTTAAATGGCACCAATAAAGTGATAAAATAAGATACACTTTTAGCCACTATGTTGCCCAGGCAAAAATTTTTCTCACCAAATCTATTGTCTTATAAACTGATTCCAGAAATAATCATGATATATAACTTTCTTCAAAGATATCCATATATGCTGATGTACAGATCCTGCATGAGAAGATGGAAATTGTATTTTTCAGGAAAAGTTAAATGTATTAATACAGTTGAGAAGTTAGTTGAAAACAAACAAAAAAAATATTAAAAAGGTATAGGTAGCCGCACAGGGATAAAAATAACATATATATAATTTTAAAATAAGTGAAAGAAAATTCAGTCTATGAAATGTGAGGTATCACATGGGGGGGAAAGGAAAAGGGAGGGGAGGGGAGGGGGGAGGATGGGTGGAGGGAGGATAATTGGTGGGACCACACCTACAGTGCATCTTACAAGGGTACATGTAAATCTTACTAAATGTAGAATATAAATGTCTTAACACAATAACTAAGAAAATTCCATGAAGGCTATGTTAACCAGTTTGATGAAAATATTTCAAATTGTATATAAAACCAGCACATTGTACTCTATGACTGCATTAATGTACACATCTATGATTTAATAAAAATAAAATAAAATAAAATAAAAAGAAATGTGAGGTAGAAAAAAGAAAGAATAAGGAAAATTGTGCACAGAAAACTCAGCAAGGTGATGAGTGTAAGTTCTAGTTACACTATAATTATAACAATTTTGGGTAATAAAAACTCAATAATAGACAAGCACACAGGACCAAAAAGAAATGTGAGCTCAAAATTTTAGTATCAGAAGAAGAAGAATATGAAATATTAGTGGAAATTGTTGTATTGCAAAGGGAAGGATTATCTGTTGTAAAATAATAGGTCACATAAGATCATAATAAAGAAAAGATATAAATGTGCCAGCATAGTCACCAAATATTTGAAACAGAAACATTTTTATGAGATAAAAGAATTATAGGTGAAAAAGTTACATTTCTAGCTATTAAATGGATTTCAACCTCTTCCCATCATTCCCCTCTTTTGGATCTCCATGTTTGTATACTAACTATAAAATTCCATCACCTCTTCCTTATTCAAATTATCACAGCAGTAATTATCTTATTTTTCTCCTCTGATTTTAGTTTTTCTTTTTAAATACCTTCCAGATTATTCCTATCCATATTAAGAAGGGTTTTCCCCCTCATATTTTATAAATGTTCTTGAGACTTTTCCATCATAACCAACTCTATTTGTTCATTTTATGTGCAACCAATTTTCTTAAACTTCTTAGCAATGTCTGGTTCTTCGGAATGTTTATTCCTAAAGTCACTCTAAGCTCTTATCTCAAATAATCTACAGAAACTCTAAAGTTAAGGTGAAGTCTCTAAGTTCTCTGTTTTAAGTCTACAGGCAAAATTTCAGTCCTGTTATAGTTTACCTCTGAAATTAATGAGGGAATTCACTTCCCCTTTTTAAAGACTCTTTTATGTTTGCTTGTAAGATACAGTTTTAAAAATTTTCCTTTTTCCTCACACTCTATTTTCAATCTTCTTCAAGTTTTCTCCTCTTCTTTCCAGGTTTCATCTCTCTTTCCATTTACTCCTATGGTGATGTAATTTAGGTTTAAGAGTTTAACTACTATTTACATGCCAATAATACTGTCATTATTCACAGCTCAAACTTTTCTTCTAGAGCCTTCTTGATTTTTGATTCTCCATCTGAGAGTCTAATAGACACCTAAAATAAACAAACAAAAAATATCCAAAATGGAAATGAGCAAACTCTGATTAGCAGACATCTAACAGAAAACCAAACCAAACAAAAAAGGTTGTCCAATTATAGCTACATAGTTCTATAAATGGAAAAAATATCACTGACTTTTCTCATTCTCTTGCAACCTATATTGATTCATGAGCAGATCCTGTTCACTTTAGCTTTATAGTGTAGTTAGAATCATACCCAATGCCTAGACATGAAAATTGCAATGTCAAAGATGAAAAATATACTAGTTAGAGCATTTGATAATTTTGATGAAGGAAGAAAACATTGGATTCCTTTGAGAAAGAAACCTAATACAGTGTTAACAATTATACCCCTAATCCTTTCTCATGGTCTTCCCCAGTGGGACCTACAGCCTTTCACAATGGTTTCTGCATTGGGGAAAAGAAAGTATCTTTTAGAGTCTAGTATACACCAAATCTGAAAACGACACTAATTTCAGGAGATCCAAAATATAACTGTGGTTCACCAGAGTAGAGACTTGTGAAAGTCAGGTGATCAATGAAGTTTTAACTCAGGTTCATCTCACAGTCTGCTCAGTGCATGTCTGAAACATTATGTGGTTATTCTTTCATTTTCAGAATGCATAATTGGAATACACACACACACACAGACACACATATGTACATTAAGCAGCTGTCTGATATCCCGTGTTTATTCCTGACCTGTGGAATGAAAGGCCAAGTGGAAGTCCCTAGAACTTACTCCACTAAGGAAAATAGTAAAGTGAAAACAATATCCCATTCCCAGAAGGACTGCTGAGAATGACACCACCATGAAAGACTAGAAAGTTGCAGGGGTGGTGATTCTCATTGCATTTTCATGCAAATCTCTTGTTTGGTCTGTGCAAAATACAGATGGATCTTGGAAAATGACAGTGGACTATCATGTTTATTCAAGCAGAGCTTCCAATTGCAGCTGCTATGCTATATGGGGTTTTATTGCTTCAGCAAACTAAAACACCCTTGGGACCTTGTTTGCATTGGCCTATCAAATGGCTTTTCCTTCACTGTCCCTAAAGCTGAATACAAGCAATTTACTTCAGCTGGCAAGGTCAGATGTACACTCTCACTTTTTTACCTCAGGTGTATACCAACTCCTTAGCCCTATGTCATAATTTAGATCACAGAAATCTTTCTTTCACTTTTACTTTTCTCATTTATTTTTTATTTGTATGTATTCATAGGATTTGAGTGCTATTGTGCTACACTGATACTTTGCATGGTAGTGAAGTCAGGGCCTCTGGTGCACACATCATGGAAGCAATGCACATTGTACCCACCAAGTAATCTCCCATTATCTACCCCTCCTATGCTCCCATCCCGCAAATCTCCAATGCCAATCATTAGTTCACACTCTATCAATAGACTGGGCCTGAGCAAGCCTTAAGGCACAAGTAAGTTAAATGAAGAAGTGGCCCAAATTCTCATGGACCCAACCCACTCCACTCCTGCTAAACTATCTTCTCTCTTCCAGTTGGCACCTATGGCCTCATGTAAAGTTACCTATGGTCAAGTAACAGTGGAAAAGTTAGGCCTGTTTGTAAGTAATTTCCATGATTATTGACCACCCCAAAGTAGTCAGCTATAAAATATCACCATCCCTTTCTGAGACATCCAGGGATAAATGTGGAGGAGAAAAGTCTTTCTAGTGGGCATAAACATGACTAGTACACCCAGCTATTTATTTTCTTTAGATGAACAAGTGGTCAGTCATGTTATTAAGTATTGATTCTTGGGGCTATGTTTGGTGACTTGCCTGATGTTCCACAGGGGCTGTGTTCAGTGACTTGCCTGGTCCACAATTTACACTGAACACAAATGGAAATTGATGACAAGGAGTCTAGGGAAGAGGTGGGCGGATTGACTTCTTGGAATGAAAATGCAAAAATATTTGTGTCTCATGTCAATGTCATGCCTAAAACATGACCTTAGCAGAGAAGGATTTCAATTAGCAAGTGGATGGCATGACTCATTATTTAGATCTCGGTCAACCTCTTTCCCCAACCACTCCTCGAATAGCCCAGTGTGTTCATGAAAAAATTGGCCAGGCAAGGAGGGAGGTTATACGTGGACTCAACATCAAAAATAGCCATAGTCAACCTAGATAAGCTGCTGCTCAGTATATGATCTGTAGTAGCAGAGACAAGCACTAAATCTCCACTGTGGCACCATTCCCTGTGGTGATAAGCTAGTTACTTTTTAGCAGATTTATTACTTTGAAAGTAATAAAATTTGCCCTTGATAGAAGGGGAAATTTTTGTTCTTACTAGGATAAACATTGACTGTGACCACTACCTACCCTCCCTGTACTAAATGTTCCTACCCAAACTACCCTCTGTAAACTTACAGAATGTTTTGTGCACCATGTTATTCTTTGCAGTATTACTTTTGATGGAGCAGTTCCCTCCACAGCAAATGAAGGATGGCAATTGGTCCTTTCTCATGGAACTCACTGATTTTTTACCATGTTCCACTGGCTTGATAAACCATGGAATAGACTTTTGAAGACTCAGTTACAGTGCCATCTGGTGGCAATACCTTTTACCATGAAACCACTGGCTTGATACATCATGGAATAGACTTTTGAAGACTCAGTTATAGTGCCATCTGGTGGCAATACCTTGCAGGGCTGGTGGGAGTCTATCCAGGAGGCTCTATGTGCTCTACATCAGCATCATGCATGTGGTGTTATTTCTTCGTAGTCAAGATTCATGGCTCCTGGAAATCAAAGAGTGGAAATGAGAGCAGCACCGCTCACTATTAGCCCTCGTAACTCACTAGAAAAATCATTATTCTCTGTCTTCCCAAACTTATAAGAAGTGTTAGTTCTACAGAGAAGAATGATTTCAACAGGAGGGACAGCAATGATTCTATTAAATTGGAATCAAGACTATATACAGAAATCCCTCTTAAATGCATAGACAAAGAAGGGAGTCATTGTTCTTGGTGGGGAAGCTGATTCAGAATACCAAGGGGAATTTAGGTTGTTGTTCATAATGAAGATAAAAAATAGTGTGTCTGAAATACAAGAATTCTTCTGTATTTAATATCACTATGACCTATGACTAATGCCAATGAAAAACTCCAACTGAGACAGGACTTCTACTGTCTCAGACTCTTCAGGAATGAAGGTTTGTGTTACCCCACCAGGCAAAGAATTACAACCAGTTAAGGTGACGACTGAGGACAAAGGGACTATGGAATGAGCTGTGGAAAAAAAGTAGTTATGAATACAGCTATGACCATGAGACCAGTTACAGAAATGAGGGTTGCAAGGTCCTGACTGTTCTTTTACCTTGCTAGGAATGTGTGTGTGTGTGTGTGTATAGCAAATCGGTATGCTGTCTTCCCTCTCTTATCCCTCTCATGTAACGTAAGATTCATTGACTTGATGTCATTGTATTTAAGTATTATTAATTTTATATCATAATACTTTTCTTGTGGGACATCAAAGAAAGTAGGAAACAGAGAAAAAAGGTAATTTTTCTGTGAAGTGGGAGCAATGGGAGAGCTCAGGTGATGCTATACAGCTAATTTTTAACTGGCCAGAGACTAGTCCAGTCTGTAGCCCAGGGGGTGGGGACTACAGACTGATAACAAGGTTGATAAACCTAGAGGACATATGCTAAGGGGAATAAGGCCAACACAAAAGGACAAATACTCACTCACAAATGATCTCACTTACACATGGATTTATTTCTAAATTGAGCTCATAGTAACAGAGTATAATTATGATTATTTAGATAAGAATAATATATTGAAAAAAAGGTTAATTTTGAGTGAGCAGATTGCTTTCCATTGTTTGCATATACCTCATCCAATTAATTAAAATCCTGCATAGAAACTAAAACAAGCCTCCTGAAATAAGAGGACAGATTTGGGCTTCCCGCACCGTCAGCTCTTCTGGGCCTCTGCTTTATGATCCACAATGCAGAATTTCTGGATGCCAGCCTCCTCCATGATCACATAAGCCAATTCCTTATAATATCCCTTCATTTATATAAATTTTATATAAATATATAGAGCCATATGCATACCATACATACATACACACTGTGTATATGTATACACATTACAAACACACACACACACACACACATACACACCTATTGGCTCTGTTCCTCTGGAGAATCCTGGGCTAATTCAACCTGGAAAAAAATAGTTGCATTGAAAATGGCTTGATACTTTCCAAGTTGGATGAAAACTATAACCCAAAGAAGAAAGAGTCTTAGCAAACCACAGCACAAGAAAAGGGAAAATATATTTTTTAAAAAGTAAAATTAAGTTGCTCTACAGCAGTGACAAAGAGAAAAGTGTTTAAAAAAACAGTAATAGAAGAACTAAGATGAAAATGACAGCATATCATTTATTCATTTGTTGGAAATAATGATAAGAAGAAAATGGAGTAATGTTGGGTACTGAAAGGAAAATAGGTGACAAAATGGAAATATAATATCAGGGAGCATATCTCTCACAAATGAGGATGGTATATACACCAAAACACGCAAAAACTGAAAAAAATTGCTACCAGTTCACTCACACTAAAAAAAAAAAAAATTAAATGAAGCTTTTTGAGCCAAAGAAAAATAATACAAAATGGAACTACAGCTCTACCAAAGAAAGGCAAAGTACTGAACACAGCAATAACATGGGACAAGAGTGAACAGCTTTTGAGGTTGGTGTAATTAAAAAAAAACAAAAAACCTCAGAACAATAATTAAAAAACTGCACCAATGATTAAAAAAATAAGTATATTGTGTAAGGCATGCTTATTCAGATGTATTGATTTAACAGTAATTACTTTATTCATAACTCACCTATTTACTTATTTATACGTTTATGTATTTATTTATAATTATATTTCTAACATATTAAGCTTAGTGCAATTTTAGATATTTGAGAGTCTTTTACAAAATGTTGTTTTCTCTCTTACTATTTATTTTTGACAATTCCTAAACTCAAGGAAAATTTGAAGCTTTATTTCTTCCTAATGAGACCTGGCTTCTTATTCCCTACATTAAAATTAGTTGAGGATTAAGATTTTTAACTTGATATAACTGCTTGAGTAGGACAATGATGGTGTCATTGTATGAACCTAGGAAAATTCTTCAATGTCTCATCAGTTGACTAGAACACGGAATCCAATTTCGCTCATGGGTTATTTTGAGATTATATGACACAATGCATTCAGAACAACTAGTATGGTCATTTGCCAATGATTGTTTGTACCAAAACATCACATCATACCCCATAAATATATATCCTAAGTCATTACATGTGAAATATACAATTTCTAATCCAAAGGTTCATTTATTATATCTCAAACAAGAAGCAGAATAATTAATCCAAGTACGCATCTATCAACACAGTTCTGCCATCTTAACAACAGCTTGTTTCTGCCAACAGTGAAGAAGACTAAGTGTCGATGAAATCACAAAAGGCCTTGTCCATAGCTTCTTGATAATTACATTTTTTTCCCTGGAAGAAGTGATCCAAATCCTGGAAAAAGAGGTAGTCAGTTGATGCAAGATCTGTTGAATCAGCTGGATGACACAGTTTCCAAGTCCAGCTTCTGTAGTTTGAGCAGCACTGTTTGGACTACATATGGTTGAGCATTGTCTTTCAAGAAGATTGGCCTATCTCCATTGACCAGTTTTGGCTTCTTAACTACTAGCATCCTTATCATTGTATCCAATTGGTTGCAGTAGATATTCACTGTAATCAAGGGACCAGGTTTTACAAAGCTGTGGTGGAGAATTCCAGCATTGGGCTACCAGACAGATGTCATTAGCTTTTGTTAAGGAATATTCAGTTTGGGACTGAGTCTTAGTTCCTCATCTTTATCCGACCATTGTTCTGAATGCTTGTGATTGTAAAAAAGAATACATTTTTTTAATCACATATAACAGTATGGTGTAGAAATGGTTCGTCTTTATGTTATGATAGTAAAGAGAGTAAGTTTCAATATGATTTCTCTTCTGACACTCGTCTAATTCACATGGAACCAACCACTCAGCTTCTTTACCTTGCTGATTTGTTTTGAATGGCCCCATATCCTTAGAATAGTAAAGTCACACCTTGCTGCTAATTCACACATAGGTTGAAATGGATTTGCTCCCACTATAGCTTTCAGCTCATCATTATCCACCTTGATTTCAGACATCTCTGAACAAGACATCTCCAGCCATCAGGGTACTGTGCGTTCTTCAGCCAGATCCTTCCCAAACATTTAGTTGATTTTAGAGCTGTGAGTGCTGCATTAGTTTCATGATGGAACTCATATTTGAAACTAGCAGGAATTTTTTATTTATTCATGACTTCACAATTGCTCTAAAAATTTTTGAAAGGCAATCACAAGCCAAAACATGTGCTTGAAAGAATGAGGATTGACCTACACAAATACAAACAAATAAAAAACCACAAAAAACCCCAAGCAGCATCAGAAATATCAAATGCCAAACTTAGGACTTAAGGAAATAGGACATGTTATATTTAATAACCTCTATAACTATTATCTGTCAGTTAAAGATAGGCCAAAACTTAAAGAAAAAACCTAGCATAATAAATGTACCTTCATCAATTCAGAAACCACTTATTGAATGGCTATTTTTCTGTGGCATTTATTCTTCATAAATTGGAAATAAAGTAACCATTGTCCTATCCTGAAGGGTGAGGATCAATAATTAATAAAAAGATCATTGGTGAATAAACATTTATGGCAATTAATTGAAATCTTTTGTGATTTGACACAAAAGAACCCTGGTAGAAACTCAGTGGATCTGGTTCCTCTCAAGATTTCTGTAATTCACCAAGTGACCACAGCCTCATTCATATTGAAATATGTGGAATTATATGTTTGGAAGAATGTTACTTTATGACATGAATTATCTTTTCCTTAATCTGGTTAAGAATTATGTTTTTGTGCTTTTTGCTTTCTATAAATTTAGGAGTAATTTCTACAAATTTGAGTGTAATTTTGTTACATGCATAGACTGTATAGTGGTGAAATCAGGGCTTTTATAGTATATCACCAACACACAACATACCTTGTACCCATTAAGTAATTTTTCATAAATGTCCATTAACAGGGGATTGGATGAAGAAAATTTGGTGCTTACACATGTATGAATATATATGATATATATGTAATATACATACATATAATATATATGTATAGATATATATTCTTATATACATTATATACATATAATATATATATGTATAGATATATATTCTTATCTCCATAAAATGGAATACTATTCAAGCATAAAATAGAATGAAATCATGTTTTGGACAGCAATGTGGATGAAACTGGAGACCATTATCTTGAGTGAAACAACTTAGAAGTAGAAATGTATTTTTAGAAATGAATTCTAGGATTCTTTTCATTTTGCCTCTTGGTTATTATATTGGCTGTTGAATAAGAAGGGGCAACTAAATATTAGCACTTGAAAATAATAAATATGTTGTTATTAGTATTTAATGTTAATACATTTTAAGCAAATATATTAAACTAAATACAAATTTTATGAGTTTCTGGTATTTCAATAAAACTTGAAAAGAAAACTAAGTATCTGATCATTTAGTATAAAGGTTCCAACTAAGCTAATCCTGTTGCAATCTATTCTTAAAAATTTTTCTAATTCTGTAACATCTGAATTTTGAAGAGGATTTTACCTAATCCAGAATAGCTGAATTTGGGGTTTAAGTTAATGCATATAATTGGAGATATCTTTGCATAGGAATGGGAATCAAAAACGATGGGGAACTAGAAAATAAGAAACAGATAAAGACACTATTAGATAATAAGTAACATAGCCAAAACCACAAAAATATTCCATGCTTCTTCATACAAACTTCAGGTATACATTTATGTGCAGGTTTTCATGTAAGTCTTTTTGTTGTTGTTGTTGTTGTTGTTGTTGTTGTTTTTACCAATTTCCTAGTTTTATTTAGCATCTTACTACATTTGCTTCACATGGCTCTAAAGCAAAAACCATTGCAAATAAATTCAGAGTTCCCCATTCAATTGTCTTAAATACATATCTTGATTTTGTGATTTATTACTCCCATGCACATTTTACACTATTGTTTATAAATAAATAGAATGTCTTAAATATTTTACAACAGTTTACACATAGTTTTGCACTTTATGTTTTATTTCATAACATCTTTCATTATATAAGGACCCGTTTTTTAAGACTGTCCATTTTTATACAGATATCAACACTTCATTAATTTTTACTGCTTTGAACCATTGTGTTTATATGCAGTTAAGCAGCGGGAATAAGGGAAGACATTGTTGTTACCAGGGTATTGATCTCCAACGGATGACTGCACCTAGCAGTAGTGCATTAGACAACAAACAAGTTGTTTTTCTGTATTAGCGGTGAAGTGTCAGGGGAAGTAAAACAATGACAGCAATATTAATATTTTACCTTCAGGTGATAGTGGAAATAAGAAAGCTATTGATTTCATAACATCTTTAAAACCAGGAATAAATCTTTGTCTCATGAAGGAAGAGACATGTTTATTTCAAACCTGGCATTTTATGTCATTTCTATGGCATGTTCTACTATTTGCTTTTGAAATTTAAGCGTACAAATAGGGACTTCTATATATATTTCGAGATGATAATTAAAGTAGATACATTTTTTTTTTACATATTCTTTTTAAATGTTTAAGAAAAAGAACAAAGACACATAATTGCACTGTATCATACAATGGAAGAATGTTGTCCACGTGACTGTCATTTCTAGTTATTTCTGTAAACAGTAGTAATTGTATAGAGTGAGGGGTTGTTACCACCAGTATAAAAACAAATGTAAAAGACAGGTTGGCCTGGGTATTAAAGTAAAAAAGCACCAACAAATTAATGACATCTGATAACATTCAAATAGAAATTCAAAACCAAGAGGAAGAACAGAACAATTAAGAGAGTAATTTACAGGCGTGGTGCCTGTGGCTCAAAGGAGTAAGGCACTGGCCCCATAAGCCGGAGGTGGTGGCTTTAAATCCAGCCCCGGCCAAAAACTGCAAAAAAAAAAAAGAAAGAGAGAGAGAGAGAGTAATTTACATAAAAGGAAATGCAGAAAACGTAAATAAATGTGCTCTGGCAGGAATGTACAAATAGAAATAAAAATTTCTGTGGTGTGTATAAGGTTACTACAAAGTAATATATATGATTGATTTGGGGTGTTTGTATCAGAATAAATGAATAAAGAGAGGTGAAGCAAATTCTAGAGAGTGTAATGAATAATATTTTGACCAAAGTTGTATCTAAACAGCCAAAGTCTTATTGTGATAACGTGTATAGCTGGAAAAAATTTGTAAGGGAAGGAAAATATAAAACCAAAGCTAAAGGATTTATTGTTTCAATTCTCTTTGTTAGACGTCTGTAATGACAGAAGGTTAAGCACAAATGCTTTGAGAAGGAAAAGGGAATTTGGTACTTTGCTAGCAAAGGAGGAAAAATAGCAGACTATTCATCTCAAACCCCCCAATTTTCCTGTTCCTAAGCAGGAACACAGAGCCTTTAAAAGGAAGGTCCTATTGTTGTTCAGCTACGTACAGTTAAGGATTCTGTTGTGCCGTCGCTACTGAAGACAAAGCCAGCACCACCACTCACCTGCGAGGCCGGGGACCTCTGCCAGCCAGGCTCTGGGCCTCCATCTCCATCTCCCACGGTTCAGCTGAATTATTTCCTGTAGCACGATTTCCGTTTTCCTCTGGATCACTGCCCAAGGCAGCTTCCAAAAAGAGTGTGTGAAGTTTCAAAGAGATAGAAAATATTTTTGCCATTTTTTAGGTCATTTTCTCTGTTACATATTCCCCAATCTCAGTTTCACTCTTACGTATTTATGGGAGGACAGGTACCTGCCCTGTTACATATCCCCCATTCTCTACCTCTTCATATCTATGGGGGAGGGGTTGTGTAGTCTCTACCTCCTGTTGGGCTGGGGCACGTTTGAGATGGAAGGTTTACACTTAGGCATACTTGTCATTATAAAACTTGTGGCAGCATATTTATAACAGATTAACAGGAAAAAAAAATCATAAGCAACAACTGTAACAGTGAGAATTGATGAGACGGAATGGACTTTTGCCTTAAACACCCTGTCTGGTACAGTACTAACTAAAAGAAACATAGGACCTCCAAGTACAGAACTGTTGGTTTCAGAACAGGCACAGTGGTTTGTGCCTGTAATCCTAGCACTCTGGGAGGCTGAGGCAGGTGGATTGCTGGAGATCAGGGGTTAAATACCAGACTGAGCTCAGGTGTTCAAGTCCAGCCTAAGCAAGAGCAAGATTGCTTCTCTAAAAAATAGCCTGGTATTGTGGCAGATGTCTGTAATCCAAGCTACTCGGGAAGCTGAGGCAAGAGGATTCTTTGAGCCCAAGAGTTCGAGGTTGCTGTTAGCTATGATGCCACAACACTCTACAGAAGGTGACAGAGTGAAACTCTGTCTGAAAACAAAACAAACAACAAAAACAACAACAACAAAAAACTATCGGTTTTACCCTGTAGGTGAAAGACCAGCTTCTGCAAAGTTAGAAATCAGACATAGCACTGAACAAGGTTTAAAGAAACAAATTTAGTAGCAAAACAGATTAACAGAAAAGACAATAGTCTGAGAAATTATTATTTAGTGTCTGTCTCTCCACTCTATAAACAAAACAAACAAAGGAAGATTAGCAAAAATACCAACATTTTCATTTTTCTCCTCTCCTCACACAAATATGTTAGATTGTCTAATTCTGGCTTCTTCACTGGGGGCTTGGGTTCTCTGGTATTTTTATTCATGGGACACCCTTTTACTTTGGTCTGATAGACCCCAGATTTTCACTGCTGACAGTTTTCACCAGGTGAGAGCCCTTAGGGTACGGTGACCAGAGGTCCCGATTTTGGCGGGACAGTACAGCTTTTCAACAATTTGTCCTGCGTCCTGGGGCGTTTTAAAAAAGTCCCAATTTTTGGAAAGAATGCAGGAACCGGCTAGAGAACAAGAAGGGAATATACAGTTTTCAGCTGCCATATGGCTATTTCGCCAGAATATGAGTCTTATATTATTTTTGTTAATTTTATAAAGTTAAACTGTAATAAATAATTGCTGAAAAGTGATTATCGAAAACTGCTTATCAAAGTTTGCATTGTCATCAGGCCCTGCCTGCCCCGTCCCCTGCCCCACTCCCCAGTTCCGCCCCTGCTCCGCCCCTGCTCCATGCCCCCCTCCCCCATGTTGTCCTGCCTTACAGATGTTAAAATCTGGTCACCCTACCTTAGGGTCACTTCATGGGGTCGTTTTCACTTCTCTGTTTCTGTTTCAAACTGGTCAGGAACCTGAAAGAGGGAATCGTCTACACGCAGGTAGTGCCTGACCCCCTCACTTGACTTACGGCTTTACTCTTTCACTCTGCCTTTTTTTTATTCCTCATGGTTATATTATCAGACTTACTTCAGTGTGCTGGAAGTCTCTCATCAACTATTTTTAGGTGCTTAACTTAAGCCAGTTTCTGAGGTCCCCCCTTATCTGAAGGAAGAGGAGCTGCAATGAGCCATCCCACTTTCCTGTAACAATTTTTGGAAGTGTGGAATTTCCATCCTAGATGTACAGCGTTGCTGATTCTTCAGGTTGCCTCTGGTGTAGCAGAGTGTCCATTATCATTGTCTATGGAGGGGGGAGCCTATGAACGTTTTGACAGCCTGCCAGACCCATGTCCATTTTCTTACAGAAAAGGCTCATTAGATTCCCACTGGTGTTCCTTGAAGTAGTTCATGGGCAACCGGAGGACATTGTGCAGCAGATATAGACGCAGCTAGTGGGAAGCAAAGATCCCCCAAAGGACACAGATGCCTTGAGCTGTGAGGGCTGTCTCTATAGCCCTCTGTCCATGAATCCTTCAATAAGGTGCTGTTTTCCATCTGCCTTTCTCCTGGACTGCTGATGTCCATCATCTCACATGGGCTCAGAGATTCCCAAAGGCTCTGTCTGTCCCATGCCAGCAGCTTGGAGGAGAAGCCTAGCATGGAGCTTCAGTGCTTTCTCCATCTAAGTGGTTCCTCCATTCAGATAGAACAAGCCTCTACGTAGCCAGAAAAGGTACTTACTAGTAGGAGTTTAGGTGTATGAGTTAAATTAATTTCTCCAATAACTGAAAATTTACACATTGGGTTCTTTGTGCAGGGGCCTTTCTGTCCATGGACTACCCTGTGCACATTAACAGTTTGTTGAAAACAGTGTCCTTTCAGGGTACAACTGAATCTTTCTAAAAGCAGAGTATGCAGGTCTTAACTCAATAACTAAGAAAATGACATGAAGGCTATGTTAACCAGTTTGATGAGAGTATTTCAAAATGTATATGAAAACACCACACTGTACCTCATGATTGCATTAATGTACACAGCTATGATTTAATTAAAAAATAATAAAAAAAAAAAAAGAAAGAAAAAAGGGTCCTCTCAAATGAAGTTTCTTTAAATCCATTAAGGCAAGTACAAAAGCAGGCATCGTAAACAGGTTCCTCCCAAATGAGGTCCCTCTGAATCCATGAAAGAATCACATCCATAATGTGTGTATTCCTGCAGGTGGCTTACAAGAGGCAGGTTCAACACTGTGAGAATCCTGCCTCCACTTAGCTGTGCTGGGTGAGTGTCAGTCTTTGGTTTTGATCTAGCCAGAGCATCAAGGCCCCAGAGGACAGACCTCCCCCAGGGGCCTGCTCAGTGGCTCTGCCAGTGCTCTGACTTCCTTGTGTAGTACTGGCCCCCCTCCGCCTGCATGGGCTCAGCTGTGGCCTGTATGAAGGACATTATTTCAATGGCATAGTTAGATGTCTTTATTCCCTGCTGTCAGGAAACCCCTTTTCTTTCAAAAGGCACTGTGAGCAGCACATTCATAAAAGCTTATTTGGGGTTCATATAACTGTTTATAGCCAGGCACCAGCCCCATTCCCTCTCAATGGCTTGATCTAAGGAGAAGTTGGAGCAAATGAAGAAATGAGACACAAAGGAAAGTTTTAAGAGTTAAGCTGGGCCAGGAGACTTTGTGTCTTTCTTTGTGAGGAGGTCTTTGCAAGACACATGCAGCGTCTTGCCCCAGGCTAGCTCCATTTTTATGTTAGACACCATTGTTTTAATCATAAATCATAAATCTTATGAGGGAAAAGCAAATAATTCTGATATGATTCTTGCTGTGCTTGCAGTTTTCTAACTATTTCTTTAGCTGACTATGTTAATTGGATTGATTTACTTTTTGCTTTTATTGCTCTAAGGTATTCATGATCCCAAACAGTGTGGGACAGTGAAAAACAGTCCCAGAGCAGGATTTCCGAAAAGACCCCAATTAAGCCAGCACACAAATCGCAGAAGTGACAATTAATACTCAAGAAGCTTGTTGCTCAGACAGACAGATGCTTCTGGTGAAGAAGCAAAGAGATATTTTATCTCCTAAACTGTCCGGAGCAAATATTGCCTTCTTTAACAAAGTTCAAACATTCTGCATATCTAACTTCACAAACACACTGTACACCCTCTCTCACAGAGAATAGCCCAGCCCAGCCCTGTGAGTCTTGCCTGCTTAAGAGTCCTCCACAGCCCTGGTGTCCTGCTGGGAGAAGGGTGAAGTTTCAGCTACATGCTTCTTCAATTAGTTGTTTTTTTTTTTTTTTTTGGTGACAGAGTCTCACTTTGTTGCCCTGGGTAGAGTGCTGTGACATCACAGCTCACAGGAATCTCAAACTCTTGGGCTCAAGCTATTCTCTTGTCTCAGCCTCCTGGGTGGCTGGGAGTACAGGTGCCCACCTCCAACATCTGGCTATTTTTAAAGATGGGGTCTCACTGTTGCTCAGGCTGGTCTCAAACCTGTGAGCTCAGGCAATCCACCTGCCTTGGCCTCCCAGAGTATTGGGATTATAGGCCTGAGGCACCAAGCCCAGCCTGCTTCTTCAGTTTTAAAGGAACCAGGCATTTTCCACATTCATTTTTCTCTCCCATTTCTGTTTTCTTTTGCCCATTCTCTGCAATCATTTTCTTAATTCAATTCCTAGCCTACGTATAACTAATACTTGAATAACTTGTTTTTATTGTTGAGGATTCACTGAGGACACAAAGAACCAGGTTATACTGATTGCATTTGTTATGTAAAGTGCCTCTTATAATTGTGACCCATCCCCCAGAGGTGTGTCACACCCCGTGATCCCTCAACCCCCTTCCTCTTTCCCTGTCCCTGCACCTCCTTTCCCCCACCCTCTACCAGGTACTAGGTCATCAATTGTCCTCATATCAGAATTGAGTATATAGGATTCATGCTTCTCCATTCTTGTGATGCTTTACTAAGAATAATGTGTTCCACTTCCATCCAGTTTAATACAAAAGATGAAAAGTCTCCATCTTTTTTAATGGCAGAGTAGTATTCCATGGTATACAATACCACAACTTTTTAATCCATTTCTGGGTTGGTGGATATTTAGGCCATTTCCACATTTTGGAGATTGTAAATTGAGCTGCGATAAACAGTTTAGTGCAAATGTTCGTATGAAAAAAAGATTTTTTTTCTTTGGGGTAGATCCCCAGTTTTGAATTGCAGGATCAAATGGGAGATCTAATTTAGTTCCTTGAGGATTCTCCATACTTCCTTCCAAAAAGGTTGTACTAGTTTGCAATCCCATCAGCAATGTAGAAATGCTTCCTTCTCTCCGCATCCTTGCCAGCTTCTGCAGTTTTGAGATTTTGTAAGATAGGTCATCATCACTGGGATGAGGTGATATCTCAGGATGGTTTTGATTTGAATTTCTCTGATAGAGATGATGAGCACTTCTTCATATGCTTGATAACCATTCATCTATCTTCTTTAGAGAAGGTTCTATTCATTTCTCTTAAAGCTAAGGAGACAACAACCAAAGCAAATAGACAACCTACACAATGGGAAAAGATATTTACTTATTATGAATTGGACAAAAGCTTGATAACTAGGATCTATAGAGAACTCAAATTAATCAACATAAAAGAGCCAACAATCCATTGAATATTGATGTTAAGCTTGTAACACCATCCTTACTGGCAATGCAAGCACATCAAGATGTGACTCTGCCCTTAAGTACTCCCACCTGCACTTGCAGGTTATCTTCTTTCTCTCAATAACTGTCGCTCAGCTTCTTGGGCTAAAGTCCCAGGTGGAAGTATATTCTATGACCTCTGCATATCCAGCCTTTTTATTCTCCATGAAGCTGTTCCCATCAATGAAAAGGTCTCAATTTTGCTCTGGATTCAGCTGTTCTAAAGATACATCCCATTATAATACACAGCCTCTGAAACTCCTAAGTATTTATTTGGCTGGCAAAAAGGATAGCAGAATTAATAATAAACATGGCATTTAATAAGAATGTATCAAGAACCATAATATAGTTCAGTGGCTTTGAGAAGTACACCGCTGGCCTGGGATGTCTCTCAGCGATACTGGGACGCCAAGGCTCATTCTTTTCTTTGTTTCTCTGGATTACAAATTGTGCAAACCCAATCTGGGAGCAGTCACAGCCCTCCCTTTAAGGGCCTCACACGAGGGCTTTGTCATCAGTCTGAAATGTGGGATCCAGATGCCATTCCTAGGAAGCCCAGAGAAGTATTCACAGACCTGTCTGACTGAAGGTTTCACAGTGCCCTGCTAAGGTTTCATCAAGCAGGGGAGGAGAGTCTTTGTATGCCTTTTCCCGCAGGGCTGCCCCAGGCCCAGGATCCTGCCCCTCAAATGCAACTGGTTGTCATTCATTGTCATTTGTTCAATGTCATTAGTGGCCCATCGTTCTTGCACATATCCGTACTCATTGGTACAGGGAATTTAACCCAGGGTCCAATCACCGTAAGTTCCTTACTCACATTTGGTAGTTTTCTTCTTCAGATGCTATAACATTACGTAGGCCTGTTGAGGCTCCAACTTTACAGCACAATAACTCATGTACCTTACCAGGCCCTGGTATTTACCTAGCAGGAGCATGGCAGGTGAGGCTCCACTGCCCCTAAAACTATTTCAGTTGACCCTGCTGCTCAGGTAAGTCTGTACCCTGGGTCGATTGTGACAGCTTCTGCTTGCCTAAGGCTGTCTCACTGCTGTCTGCCCCTACCCCACTGCCCCCCACCTGGTTCCCATAGAGCCAGGTATGTCTGGTGCTGGGGTCTGAGTCATAGATGGAGGGAGACACTCCTCCCCACAGGACTGCTACTGGCCATAGATTTGGTACCAGTGGTTTCCCAGGGCTCCTGTGGGGATATTTAGAAGCACAGCAAGGGAGCTCCAGCCCCCTCCTTCAGCCTTCTGAGTCCTGGACTTAAAATGATTTTTATCTTGCTGAGGGCTTCTTGCTACCTGGAGCCTTTTGTAACTTTTGGGTATGTCTTCTGGTGAAATTGAGCTTCTTGCCAGGAAAATCTCTTTCAACCCATTTCTAGTTTTAGTCCTAACATAGTGAGTATGAGCGTGCCCTGCCCTACCCCTCTCGTGGCAGTGACAGGTAACATTTGCCAGCCTCTAATGGGAGCCCAAATCACCCCAACTGAAGGATACACTGCAGCTGCTTCTCCAGGAGCTGGCTTCTGCCCATGTCGCTGTATGTGCACCTGGTGTTGGGGACAGTCGTGTAACAGGCACTCCCTGCACCATCCCCCTAGCTGTGTGGCTGCCAGCCTCTGGAAATAGTTCCCCCTCCCACTGGGGACATTGGCTGTTTAACTAAAACAAAGTACATATATTACTAACGTTATCCCAGGCCTTAAGATGGTAATTGGTCACTAAATATGAAATGTCTGACCTCCAATCAAACAAGGAAACAATTTTTTCTACCCAACAATCCAACACATATGGGATCTCTTCACATTTACCTGACCTTTAGCAGATAATCCCAGTGTAATTCAAGGTTTTCATTTAATAGCCACTATCCTCACACTCCAGCACATATATCAGATGACAATAAAACAATTTTCCTTAGACAGGTTTGTAGCTGTAAGTTGACCATTCAGCCAGAATTCTTTCCAAGTGACTTTTAGATGAAACTTTTCTGTCTTTCAACAAAATTCACAAATAACAAACACAGAAATGCAGGTCCTATCAAACAAATGGGAATCCAAAATGCTAACCAGTGGCACTTCAGATGATGCCCCAAAAGGTCTACAGGTTCGGGAGGTAAAGCCTTCCCAAATGGTGGCCTAGTCCCCATTACCTGGCTCTATGGGAATCAGGTGGGGGGCAGTGGGGTAGGGGCAGACAGCAGTGAGACACAAATGTGCTCAATCCAAACCTGATCCCCAAAGTTGCACTCACTCTCCGGCCTCTTCCCCCAACGTGGAACCCTAAATAAATGGAGGTTGGCAAATCTCCCCAAGAGAGTGGGAATAAGGACTTCAGGGTGCACCCCAGAGAACTGACCCAACAAAAGGGCTGGCATCTGGACCCTTGGTGAATCCATTTCTTTCTCCTCAACTCCGTTCAAGTTGCAGGAAGCTGCCTCTATATCCAGGAGATGGATATGGGAGTCCCTGGGAGCTAAAGCAAGCTCTAGTGGCTGTTGGGACTGTCACATATCCTATGTCACTCATTATTTGCTAAATGTGGTTCGTTTAAAGGACTGTGCCCTCTACCCTAACACTTTCACTTGAAACGGTTCTGTTTTTTCTATAGTGCTACGTGGGTGAATATAAAAGCAATGGGAACCAATATTAAGATAATTGATCTATAATATTCAATTTTAAGGACAGATTTCCTTAAAGATGTGACTTTATGTGCTACAAGTATAATTAGACATTAATTAGATCAAAAGCATAAAAAAGGTATTTAATTCACTGGGAATGGTGAACAAAAGCTCTCTGACAGGTGGACTTCCTCAGACAGAAGGTTGTGTTTTGACATTGTTGTGTAAAAATTAGAAATTTTCAGAGCTAGGGAAACAGGAGAAGAATTTACTCTAATTTCCTAATTTTCCTAAATGAAAAAACTGACAACTGGACAATTAATAATTCTTGGCGGCGCCTGTGGTTCAGTGGGTAGGACACTGGCCCCATATACCAAGGGTGGTGGGTTCAAACTCAGTCCCGGCCAAATTGCAAAAAAAAATCGCGGGGCCTTGTGGTGGGTGCCTGTAGTCCCAGCTACTTAGGAGGCTGAAGAAAATCACCTAAACCCAGGAGTTGGGCTTTGCTGTGAGCTGTGACACCACAGCACCCTACTGAGGGTAATTAAAAAAAAAAAAAAAAAAACTCTGCCTTAAACCTAGGCAAAAGAAAAGGAAACAATAACTATGTTCAGGTGTCCTGAATTTAAGTCTATCTTGCCTATCTTTATAATCTTGCCAACGTGAAGATTAGGAGGTGACTTGTTTTGTTCACTTCTATACAGATGATTTCTTGTTTATTTTTTATAAATTCTGAGACTAAAGCATGTTTTTATGAAGGATGATCTTATTATGTTAAAAGGGAAATTTTAATTCAATGTTCATTTTTCAGAAATATGTATTTTTTGCTAAATATCAATAACTGATGAAAATGAGCACCTCTTCTTCCGTCTCCTGAACTGTAAGTTTCACTAGTGCTACACAGCTGTAGAAATTTAAATAACTGGCATGTGGGGACAGGGTGAAATTTAGCCTTTTCAAGCAGACTTTTTTTTTTTTTAGCACTGACATATTGTCTCATCAACACATCTAGGAGCTTCTATTTTTGAAATGCTTCACTTATCACTTGTGGAGTGTTGAAATGGAACCTATTTTTTCCCCAAAGAGAACATTCCTCAGCAAAGACAGATTGTCTCATCTGCATTAAGAAACTGTCCCCCATGAAATACTCTATTGAGACAAGCACAGGCTTTCTGCTGCAAAACTTTGAATATTTAAAAATCAGAACTTTTTCTCTCTCCTTGAATGATAATTTTTGTTCAAAGCTAATAAATCAAATCTCTGGGTTTACATTCTTTATACAATCCAATTGTTGCACTTAAGGCAAAGTCATACTTCATAAAAAGACAATACAAAGGGATAGAAATGTAGAAACAAATCAGCCACTGAGGTTGCAGGTAAAACTTTCCTTGGGTAGTTAGCACCCTTACCTCCCCCGGGCCAAAGAATTGCATGAGAATGCATGAGATATTTTGTGGCAGATGAATTCTTTCTTTGTGGCAGAAAGAATTATGCTAAAGTTAGAGAGGTAGAGACAGAGAGAAACTGGGGGACTTTGGACCACTCCAGCCAGGGGAATTGCCGTCTCTTGGAGTGGAAATGCCCTGGAGTACAACACAACTGCTAGTGAAGAGTAAGTTTAGGCTCTGAAGGCACAGTCCAGGCTCAGACCTCGTATGAACCTTGGGATAAACTTCCTGCTATCTAGTGACATCGCCCATGTTTCTTAAGTGGACTCCTATGTATACCACTGTCTGTAGATCCTTTGAGATGTCTATGTTTTTATAATTTTGAGTTATATATATTTCAATTGTGTATGTTTGGGTGTGCTTTTTATTCATTCCTGTTGTAATGAGGTGGTATAAATTTTAATTTGCAGAATATATATAGAGATCAGAAACAAACAAAAAAAAGACCTATGTAGATGTATAAGTGTATATTCCAACATGTTCTTTTCCTTATTTATTTTTTTTTTAATTTTGTGAAGACTGTCTATATTAGTAATTCTTCATTTTTTTTTTTTTAAGCTGGGGCCAGGTTTGAACCCATCACCTCCGTTATATAGGGCCAGTGCCCCTCCTCCTTTGAGCCACAAGTGCCACCCAATCCTTCATATTTTTGAGTATCCTAATAAAGTTACTTTTACTTTTGTCTATAATTAATATAGATTGAAATTATGTGATGGTTATCTATTTGAAATATTAGCTTTTGTAGCATGAGATCTTTTTTTGTTAGATGAGACTTAATTTATGAGTTTATATTTAATGAAAGAAAATACTGTTCTTTCTGAAAGTGTAGTGCTGTTGCTTCTCCAAACCCCCAATGCAGAACTAAAAGCTGTCATGCCAGTTTGCCTCTGGCCTTTCATAATATTTGTGTATTTTACATCCATATCATACTGGAGTACTAAGTTTATACATGGCTTGGTTTACTGTTTTCTCTCCTCTTTCCGCCTCTCGTCTTCACTTGTTTTAGATATCCTGTCCAACTGAAAGCTCTCTCAGTTCCTCCAGATTCCACTTATGTTTTTTCCTCATTGGTATTGTTTTTCCTAATAAATTATTTACCCTTCTAATCTCTCCTTGGAGTCTTCTACACATACTACCAGGATTAACCCGTGGGTTATTCCACCTAAGGAAGGGCAAACATTTATACTTTGCATCTTTTTATCAGTAAGAAATAATAACAGTGATTTTCAGGCCTACTTGTCTTTTGGATGCAAGATATATTGAACTTGAGACTAATTGTCTAATGCATTTAAGATGTTGCAAAAAGATACCATATTTTAGTGGAGAGGAGAGGAGTGGGTGGCTTTGTAGCAGAGTGTCCTACACGTGCTTGGCAAATGTAACTTGGCCACTAAATAGATCATGTCCTGACTTATGTATCATGTATTCATGTCTGAATTAGTTCAATGTGTTTGTACAAGTTGAAAGTCAACTGTTGCCAAACTACAGGTCCACACATTTGTGGTCATAAAAAAAAAAAAAATGCTGTCAGGGTAAATTCTTCCAGGGGGAACAGTGGTCATTCACTTCATGTGGAGAAAGAATTGTCTGAGTTTAGGTCAAATCATAGACTCCTACCTTGTGACAAATGGGGTGATTGGTTGATCAGGGAAGGAATGAGGTTCCTAATTTTTTTGACAATGAAGTAGAGAGAACATGGACAAGAGGAATTAAAATGGACTTAAGTATGAAAGTGGTCCCAAAGCATGGCATGAGCTTCAATACATGTCTCATTAATGACCACAGAAGATATCCACTACAAAATAAGCACTAGACCAGATGGATTTGCAGGTCCAGGAGATATCATGTAGTCTTTGTACAACTCGTGTTTTTTTTCACTAAACAAGATGGAAATATGGGTCCAGTAGATATCACGTAGTCTCTGGACGACATGTATTTTTTCACTAAACCAGATGGACTTGTGTGTCCAGCAGATATCATGTAGTCTCTGTAAGACATGTGTTTTTTCACAGTCATCCCATAGATTTCCATCCTTGTAGTAGAGCTCCATAATTACAGAGGAAGTGGGAAGACCTGTGCATGGGTTCAACATCATGGCATTTTCTCATCAAGGTTTATTTATTGGCTGCTCCTGGTGAATGTCTGCTGTATCAGCAGGACAAAATAGTGTTGATCTTGGTATACTACCAACTATCATCCCACAAACGCTGACTAGGACAAAGGTGGCAATCTCCTTATACCAAGTCCTACTCAGCTCAAAAATATTTAATTAGCCTACGTTAGCCCTTCCAATGTGTATATACTTCTTTTTCTGGATCACAGTGTCTTAAATCTAAAATGAGTGGAAAAGGAAGAAAAAAGTGAATATAGCCTTGGGGTCAACTGTAGCAGCAGGGCTTTTGTGCATCTGATTAATTTCTTCTTCTATATTTTCCCTCCAAATTATGGTGAACCACCATCTTGATGTTAAACAATAAAAACAACGACAATAGAGTAGGTAGAATGGAATAAACATGATATAGACTCCCTGTGGATATGACCAGTGCAAGGAATACCCAAGGGATACCCAATACGGGTATCAGCATGCTCCATCCAGTTCCTTTTATATCACAGGTACTGCTGCTCTGCTTCTGACAGCCAGCACCTGGGACTCCTTTTGAGGATCCTGGTGCAGTTGTTTTGTCCTTGTGCAGAGAGAGACAGTTGGAAGTTCCAACAGTTAGAATTTACATCATCCAACTGTGGCCCTTAGTAGATGCCTGGCTGAAGTGTCCGTATAAAATTCCATCTCCTTGCCTTGACTAAGACAAAATCTTTGAGTCTTACTTTATACTCCAGACCTTTCCCTGAAAAATCTGACTGAAGCTACAGTTCATGAAACTTTGAGTAAAATTCCCCCCATGCTGTGCTTTGTGCCCTTCCCTGTCTGGCTTTCCTCAGTACTCCAATAAGTGGAGTCTCACTTGCACATAAATTCATTTCTCAAGATGTGTTTCTGCCAAATGCACCCTAAGTCGATCTCTGAGAAAGTACACAGTAGTGAGCATGCAATTCTGAATAAGATCTACGATATTCTTTGCATAATAGAGCTCATTTCAAAAAGAGCTTATGGGCTAAATTAGGGATTTCTGCCGTTTTAATACAGGTTACAAACGGTCAACTGCAGTGATTAATGATTGGGACATTTTTAGAACAGTAACAAGACTCTGACAATCCTATTTTTCTACCCCTGTGCCACAAGGTAAACAGCTGCTGTGTTCATGTCTAGCACAAAACAGTGAGTGTGAAATCTCAGGACTGAGGCATGTATAGTCCTTGTTAGTAAATATTATCCCACTTCCCGTGGATTATACATAATTATTCTCTGAAGATAAACTGTATTTACTTCATACTTTCTCATTTATAACCACTGAAGACAAACTTTTATAATTCAAAAACTATACCTACATACAGGGAACATGAACTCTTTAACACAAATTTGAGATGATAACCAATAATCACCAATCTAGTAGACAAACTTAGATCATGAAAGGAAAGTGACTTTGCTTATCAGTATGACAGAATGAAAAGAGAAAGGAAACCTAATTATAATAAAATACCCATTAGAGGCAAAAAAAATGTACATTTGGAAAAATAATAATTTGGAAAAAACATAGCAGTGTAAATATGAGACAAAAATCTATAAAGTACTTATACCACTGCATTAGAGAAGATAAAAGGGTTACCATGTGATGCCACAGGAATAGCCAATCAAGCAAGCAAGAAGATATTATACCTATAAACTGTGTGCTTATAAAAACATTGTCCAAAACATATAAAATGAAAAGATAAGTACACAAAATCTTGAGGCAATGACTTACCCATAAGAGAAAATAAAAGAAACACCCCCCCAAAAACAGAAACACAAATCAAGTTGATTTATTACAAAATATGAAAACAAAACTTCAAATTATTTGAAAGAAAATTTATGAAAACTATGTATTTTTTTTTTTTTTTTTTTGAGGCAGAGTCTCAGTCTATTACCCTGGGTAGAGTGCCGTGGTGTCATAGTTCACAACAACCTCAAACTCTTGGGCTTGAGCAATCCTCCTGCTTCAGCCTCTGGAGTAGCTGGGACCATAGGTGCCCACCACAACACCCACTGCTTTTTCTATTTTTAGAAGAAAAGGGGTCTTGCTCTTTCTCAAGCTGGTCTTAAACTCCTGGGCTCAAGCAATCCCCCTGCTGCCCTCCTGGAGTGCTAGGATTATAGGCATGAGCCACCATGCCTGACTGAAAATTATATTCTTAATTTCGGTAGCATTAAATAAATTTTTAAGCAACAAATCTACATAGACAAATACATAAATTCAAGATTATTACAAATTATACATAGTAATTCATGCATCATAAATTAATAGAGCATGTAAGAATGTAACTACAGAAAAGGAGAAAGTATAGTTGACCCTTGGTATCTGTGCAGGATTGGTACCAGGCTGCCTCACATAGAAAAATCCATGGACGCTCAAGACCATTTTATAAAATGGCAAAGTATCTGCATATACCTATGCACATCAGCCTGTATACCAGCGGTTCTCAACCTATGGGTCATAACCCACAGGAACTGTATTAAAGGGTCGCAGCATTAGGAAGGTTGAGAACCACTGCTGTATACTTTCAATCATCACTGGGTCATTATAATACCTAATACAATATAAACCCTATGTAAAAGTGGTTAGAATTCATTATTTAGGGAATAATGACAATAGGCCATGTTCAGTGCAGATGAAAGTATTCAGTTTAAAAATGATATTTGCCATCAGCATTTGGTTGAATCTATTTATATGGAATCCACAGCCATTTATTATTTTTTTGTCTTAGATTATACGCATTTTAACTGAGGTGAAGTGATGTTCTATTGTAACATTTCTGTGATGGTACGTATTGTGGAGTTTTTTAAAATACTTATGTTGTTTGTTTTTATGTGTGCTTTTGAGAAATGCATATTCAGATCCTTTGCCCATTTTTATAAACATTTTATTTATGTTTTTACTATTGAATTATGTGAGCACCTCGTATATTCTGAATGTTAACCTCTTGTCAGATGCAAAGTTTGCAAATACTTTCTTCACATCTACAGATTATCTCTTCATTTTCCACTTTTTTGCTTGTTTCTTTTGCTTTGGGGGAAAAATAAATTTAAAAACCCTACAGGCCAATGTGCCTGATGAACACTTAGACAAAATTCATTAACAAAACACTAGCAAACAAAAATTAAACAACACATCAAAAAGATCATACACCATGCTAAAGTGGGATTTATCCAAAGGATACAAAAACAAACAACATATGTATTTAAAAAGCCTCCACATTACGTACCATCACAGAAATGTTACAATAGAACATCACTTCACCTCAGTCAAAATGAGTATAATCTAAGACAGAAAATAATATATGGCTGTGGATTCCATATAAATAGATTCAACCAAATGCCGATGGCAAATATCATTTTTAAACTGAATACTTTCATCTGCACTGAACATGGCCTATTGTCATTATTCCCTAAATAATGAATTCTAACCACTTTTACATAGGGTTTATATTGTATTAGGTATTATAATGACCCAGTGATGATTGAAAGTATACAGCAGTGGTTCTCAATCTTCCTAACGCTGCGACCCTTTAATACAGTTCCTGTGGGTTGCGACCCATAAGTTGAGAACCGCTGGTATACAACTTACAAAAATTAATAAATGTGATACATCACTAAAAGAAAATCCAGGGCAAAGATTGTGTGATTGAGTTACAAACGTGTTACAATTTGAAGACTAGGAAACCAAGTTTCACAGGTACTCAACAATTTTCTTGAAGTTCCTCATCAGATGAAAAATAGATCTAGGACATAAACATGGTTACCCTGGCTCTAGAGTGCATTCCTTTAACCATTTGCTAAGCATTTATTATGAGTGTGAGCAATACACAAACAGTGATGCATTTATGCATTTAGCCCACTATATAGAATTCAAATAAAATTCTGCCACATGTTTTAATCTTGATTTGTATTAAAACATTTATGTGGAGCAAAGAGTCACATGGTGAGAGATAACTATGGAATGAATCATATGTATAAAATTTTATAAACAAGCAAAAATTGAAATCATATAGTCTATAGATACATACATATTAAAAATAGAAAATGATATAGCAATGTAAAGCACTGTAATAAGGATGGTTAATTCCAAAGTGGTGGTGTCACTACAGAATAAAATTAAGAATAGTGACACAGAGTTTCAATAAAATTGTTACACATTTTTAGATAAAGAAAGAAACATCATAGAGGAGAAGAGACACTTTAGTCATTCTTGTGTGTATTGGTATTTTTTATAACTCATTCAAAATGTCAGAATGGCAAAAATCAAGATGAAAAAATTTCACTCACGGAAGCAAAGTTGACAGGCTTCTAGGTGTCATGTTTAGATTGGGAGCATTGGACATTAACTTGTCATTTCACTATGAGCATATTTCAGAATGGGACATTATCACAGGTTTACACAGCAACCTAAGCCAAAGGGCATTCCTCAGACAACATGGATTAATAATAATCTATACAGAGCCACAAAATTAGGCCTTGAATAAGAGAAAATATGTAAGGTTTTTGAAATAAAAATAATGCATAATTCACATAGCTCAGAAATACTGAGGTCTTAAGAAAATACTCTGTAGAAAGCTCCCATCGACAGAAAGTGGAAAGTTTAGGAATCTATCACCTGTAAAGGAATATTAGAGGTGAGGCACCCATGAAAATGTAGCATAAAGGGATAAAAGGAGAAAAGGATTGAATAGAAGTTCACTGAAATGTGCTTATTATTAAAATTGTTATTAGGCATTGTTATTAAAATTGAGAAGAAGCAAGTAGAAAGAAATAACTAATGATGTGATGCAACAGGGTTTAAAAGCATGTGAGAAGGCAACTCGAGGTTTTCCAGTAGAAGATACTGCAGTCAGAAAATTACACAATATCATAATAGCTTCCTGAAAACAAATTGTAAGACTGGAAACATTAAATATAGATATACTCATTTATAATGAAATTGGAAAGAGTTCTAAGTTCCGAACATAGAGGACAATACTGCATTTTTAACAATGTGAAACTAAAGTATGATAGTTGAATTAGGGACAAAACATAAAAATTAACCATCAATGGAGAAGACTTGAACAACATAAAAGTACATTTAGGATGAGGGTCTGTCCCAGGTAACTCTTCCACTCATGTACACTCAGAGGCACACACACAGACACACAAAAATAGAACATGAAATAAGAAATTTATATCTCCCATAAAAGATGTCTTGATGTAGGTAGATGTAAATAGCACAGGGTTGGCAAGCTCCAGTGATCAGACCGCAGGCTTCTTTTGCTCAGAGCTTTCTTTCATTTAGGAAAGTATAATACTTTCCCAAGTATTCAAGGTAGCTGACTCATCGTCCAAGATTGTTACAGAAGCTCTAGCCATCACATCAAGGTTTCAGTCCTTCCAGCTCAAGAACTCTATCTAAAAGTATCACATAATGTTTCTGTTGACATCTCATTTGTTAGAACTTAAGGATATGACAAAAGATCGCCCCAGGTAACAATTTTAAGACCCCAAAACTTTTGGTTTTATAGGTAATGTTTGGAATCACAGTGGAAAATGGCTAATAAGCTAAATGCAGAAAATTGTGTCTGCAGAAAAATGGCAGACAATGTGATTGGAGAGGACCACAGGGCTTCAAGTGTGTTGGCAATGACAGGTACAGATCTTATAATTTTACTATTATTTCCAATGATATATAGTTTTAGACTCATATACATGGATAAAAATGTTGACTTTCATGAATTTTAATATACATATATACAATAAAAATGCAATTAATACACCTATTATACCATAATCATAGTTTAACCTAGCTTTCCTTAAATATATTCAAAACATTAAATTAGCCTAGAGTTCTGAATAATCATGTAAGAGAAAGCTTATTTCATAATAAAGTGTTACATATATCCCATGTAATTTATTGAATATTGTCCTGAAAATGAAAAAAATAGACTTGTGGTATGTGTACCGTTGTGAAGGTGAAAATAATGGAAGTGACGCTGTCGTCAGCCAGGGACCATCTGGATACACATGCACATACCAGGCCTCCCTCCAGGACCAAGGCCCTCCTTTCATCTGCTGTGCTAGCAGGGTAAATGTGTGACTGATGGCTCTCAGCTCAGTGCCATTCTACACAGTTGCTTCTCACAAGGTCATGTTCTCCCCCCTCTGAAGGGAGCCTGTATTTTTCAACCATTCTATGTGAGGGAAAGGATAATGATATAAAACTCTGTTCTCAGTATCTAAATCCAGTGAAACTCCAGGGCTCCCTCTGCCTCTTCTGAGACCTTTGTCGCAAATGCATCACTGTTCAACTCCTCCCTGTATCCAATCTTACTTCCTGCTCTTTCCTCAAATGTTAACATGCCAGGCACTTCCCAATGGACTTTCTGAATGCAATTTTCTATTTCAGAATCCTTTTTTTCCCCAAAAAAACTATCTGAGTAAAAGAGAGTTAATGCCGGCATTATAGATTCACGAAAATGTAATCAATTGCGAGATGACATAGTGCATATCAAGTGGAAGTCGTTAATGACAAATTATGGATGAGCACAATTATATAAATGCCATGGTTTTTTTTTTGTTTGTTTGTTTGTCTTCATAACAATGCAAGAGCACTGCTTAATTTTGCAAATACTTCCCTATTTAAGATTTTGTTTGCAGAACCATGAAAAGTCTAGTATATTTCAAACAACTGTATAAATTATAGGTATCATAGCTAAATTATTAATTCCCACAGAGTGTTAAAATGCAAGACAGTATGGAGGGAAGAAAGGGTGCTAAATAAATCAATGGTGATTTTAATAAACTAGAAACTTGTAGGTAATAAATCTGTCTGCATCTGATCTGAATTGCAATTACCTGTCAAAAATTCATCCATCATCACAAGCTCCAAACAAACTTTCTTGGCAGCAGATGTTTGAGAAAAGCTATTTTGTATGGCAAATTTTTCTTAAGGTTTACGACAGCCTTAGGAATGACAGAAATTTCAGGGAACATTTCAGTATAAGTTAGCAATAACATGTTAGGTCTAAAAAATCATGGTGTACAGACCTTATATAATCTATAAAAGCAGGTCTTTTACATAAACCATTCATTTATGAACGAATGGTTTGACTCCCATCATTTCTAACATCTGTAAACTTTTATTTCAATATTTTACAGGAAAGCATGAAAATGTATATTTCAATAATAGATTTAAATGAAACATCTCATTTTACAGTATTTTGCACTTTAACATTGTTGTAAGTTGTATTTGGATGAGAGGAACTCAACATATCAGTACTTTGTATTTTCCATTGATAATTTTGAGAGTCCAAAGGATAACACTTCCAACAGCCTGGATAAAAGCAATAACTGGAGGTGTTATTGGTTAAAAAGCAAACTTTCATTTTTTCCTAGCTCCTTCGCGTTTTCCCTTTCTTTAAAATAATATTGCCATTTTTTTTTATTTTCCTGCCAGAAAGCATAGTCCTTCTTTTTTCTTTTTAACTATTATGGATACCTAACAGTTGTGCGTATTTGCTGGTGCATGTGAAATTTTGGTGTAAGCATCAGTGTGCAATGACAAAATCAGGGTGACAGGAATATCCATCACCGCAGGCATTTATTATTTCTTTGTGTTAGGAATATCTCATTTTCTTTCTTTCAGTTATTTTGAAATACACAATAAATTTCTGACAACTATGGATGACCTATTGTACTACCAAATAGTAGATATTATTTCAATTTTACTAGTATTTTGACATTCCTTTGAACTCTTTGCCATGTACACCAACGTTTCACTTTTTGCCTGTTGAGGACCAGCCCCAAAGGACACACTGAGTTCTTTCCCAGTGACTGGCAGAGCTGAGAGGATGAAGGAAAAAATGAAGATTCGAAGACACAAGAAGAAAAGTTTTTAAAGATGTCCAGGAGGCCGTCCACCTCTGCACTGGGGGAGAGGTGAAGCTCCAGCAAGATAGTCTACGTGAAAACACCAGGCCTTCAGGCAGCCACAATTTGCACTAAATTTGGGGATTTTCTGATTCACTTCTTTCCTGTCTCTGTTCCTTTTTGCCCATCATCTGCAATCATTTTCTTAATTCAATTCCTAACCTCCTTATAATAACAATTGAAAATTGCTTTGAAGCTTATTAAATCATTACTTCCAGCAATGCAAGCACACCCAGATATGACTCTTCCCTTAAGTACTCACATGTCCACTGCATTTGTCTAACATATTATGGTTATAAGATACATCAGAAAGATGATTCTGAAAGGTTCAAGGAGTCATTGTATAGTAATGGTCCAAAACTTTACTCCTTTCAGAAAAACCTCAGGTCCTTGCTAAGATTCAAGTTTTCAAGCTTCATGCCCCAAATTTCAGATGTGAATGGCCTAGGATGGAGGGTAAAACTTTGGCATTTCTAACAAATTTCAGTAATACCAATATTGCTGTTCCGGAGACCACATGTGGAGAAACACTCCTTGAGAGAGATAGTGATTAGCAGTTTATTAAGTGAAAAAGAAAAGTGATAGATATTAGGAATTTTAATGGTGTCACCTGAGAATTTTCATACAATAAGATACTGTTAAAATTAAATAAAAGAGAAGATTGATTTTTCATATGAGTCTGTATATTCATAAATAGTTTATTTTCTCTTTATATATAATTGTATAACCACACACACACAAACCTTTGTATTACTACAGTATCCTGGAAGAAGGCTGACTGTACTCGGTAAGATACAACTGGGAGGGAAATGCATTTGGAGGGCATCACCCTTAAGTTGGAGACCTTGTGGGCTTTGATATTTTAAAACAATTCCTGACAAAAATTGATCTAAAAATGACCATTTGCATTAAAGACTTTTCTTTTCTTTTTTCTTTTTTTTTGAGAAAAAAATCTCTGTCACCCTGGGTAGAGTGTCATGGCATTATAGCTCACAGCAACCTCAAACTCTTCGGCCTGAGCTGTCCTCTTGTGTCATCCTTCCAGGTAGTTGGAACTTGGGGAGCACACCACCATGCCTGGCTAGTTTTTCTATTTTTAGCACAAATGAGGTCTTGCTTTTGCTCAGAGTGGCCTGGAACTCCTAAGTCCAGGTGATCCACCCTCCTCCACCTCCCAGAGTATTAGGATTATAACTGTGAACCACCTACCCTGGCCTTACATCAGAGATTTTTACAATAAAATAAAGACTTCAGAGGAAAATTTCTGGATCTAAATATTTCACCTTATTTTGTATAATATTTTGTTATGCAACCAACAAGTATGTTACAAAGTAGTGACATGGACAAGAAGATGTGACTGAATATAGCAGTCACCTACATTCAAAAGTCACCAACAAGAACTGAATCAAGTCTTAAGATGTTGCTGACAGTCCATCCGTACATTAACGTGCCGAGTATGCTGAATGTGACATTAGCAGAGGTCTATATGAATGTCATCATCACAGGACCATATTTAACAAACTGATGCATCATAGTAGAATAGTAAACTATAAGCGAATATCTATAAAGTAATGCAATGAAAAAATTTGTCACAATGGAATTTAGGTATTGATCTGCCCTTAAACTGGAAGAATGTATCAAAGAATTAGGAAAAATTTGAGTACAAAGTCAAGCAGAAATATTTAATAATAAAAGAAAATAATAACAGATGCTGAACATTTTAATGTATATGAGACAAAGATTTTTACAAAGTAATATAATACTTCACAGTTTATCACTTGGCATAGAGATGTTACCATTATGTTAAAACTGGGATGAACTTAATATAAACTTTTAAGATTTTAATTTTGTGACGTACCCTATCACCATTCATCAAATAAGTTGCATACTGACATTATACATTATTATGAAACTTGAACACATTTACTGGTAAATTGATAGAAAGTAAAGTAACCTAGAACAATAGACAAAAATATTGAAATGTGAAATTTTATAAATATACATATACACACACAGTAGTGCTAGTATATTTAAAACATTAAACATCCCATAACCTGCAATTTTATAGCATAAATGTGAATTTTTGTGCTGGAAGATTTGAAAAAATCTATGAAATTTATTGTTCTGTGTTTCCCAAATCAAGCAGATGGAAGAGAAAACCATAAGGATGATATTGAAGTTGAAAAGGATTAATACTTAATACAAAGATAAAAGGCATAGAAAAATAACCTATAGAAGTTTATACAAAACAATAGAAATTAAATTTCCATTCAAGTAGTATGCAACACAAAAACTGTGTATTCTAACAACTTTCCTGAAGCATTTACCTGCAGTTTTATGTTACATAAAATTATTATATTACAAATGCATTTTAAGTTACATGAAATTGTTGCAAGGCCATCTTTAATGATGCACTAGCCAACCATTAATATTTTGCAATCAAGATTATATGTGACAAATGTCTAATTGAGACAATTCCGCCAAAATTATTTTAAATATCTACTACAGAAAATTTTTATAGAATCATAGAATCTCTAAAATAAACAACTATGAAATTATAAAATTATCTCAAAGCCTTTGGTTATGTATCCAGAAGTGATATTGCTGCATTGAATGGTGGGTCTACTTATACGTCTTTAAAGATTCTCCATAATGTTTTATACAGAGGTTGTTCTAATTCACTTTCCCACCAACTGCATTAAAGCATTCTTTTTTCACTGCATCCACCTCAACCTCTATCATTATTTGACTTTTTATTAACAGCCATTCTGACAGGGTTAATATCTCATTATGATTTAATTTGCATTAAATAATAATGCCTATTAATGATGATGATTAGTGATGTCTATTTATCCATATGTTTCTGGACCATTTGCATATATTCTTTTAAAAAAAATTTCTTCATGTCTTTTGCCCATTTTTTAACAAAGTTACTTGTTTTTGTCTTGCTGACTTGTTCAGACTCCTTGTAGATTCTGTGTATCAGTCCTTTGACAGATGTATACTTTGTAAATATCTTCTCCCACACTATAAATTGATTATTGATTAATTTTGATTGATTTTTCTTTTACTTTGCAGATACTTAGGAGTTTAATTAAGTCTGAATTATTTATTTTTGTTCATGCTGTATTTGCTTTTGTGGCCTTAGCCATAAACTCTTTGCCTATGCCAATGTCCAGAAGAATTTTTACTAAATTTTCTTCTATAATTTTTATGGTTTCGGGTCATACATTTGAGTCTTTAACATAATATTATTTTTTGCATATAGTAAGACATAGGAATCCAGTTTCATTCTTCTGTATATGGCCCTTAATATTCCCAGCCACACTATGGAATGAAGGATCCCTTCCCCAGTGTTTGTTTCTATCTTTTAGCTAAAGATCAATTGTGCTGAGTTATATGGTTTTATTTGAGGATCTATTGATCTCTATCTCTACTTTTATGCCTTTAACATGCTGTTTGGATTGCTATAGATTTGTGTTATTATTTAAAGGAGGGTGATGTGATGCCTACAATTTATTCTTTTTGCTTATAATTGTTTTGGCTATTTGGGCTCTCTTTTTTATAATTTTTTTAACAAATTATAAACACATAGATTATGTATACATTAATGCATTTCAGTACAATGTACTGATTTCATATAGAATTAGGAATGCCTACATCACACTGGTTAATATATACCTCATCTCATTTACTTAATTGTTGTATTAAGACATTTATACTCTATACTAATAGATCTGACATGTACCCTTGCATTATACACCATAGGTGTGATCCCTCCATTCATGCTCCCTCAATCTGACCTCCCACCTCCCTTCTCCCCTCCTCCCTCCTTCATCCTAGGCCATAGTTGTCATCTATTCCTCATAGGAAAGTATGAGTGATTATAAATTGGTTTTATGATAATACTGAGTACATTGGATATTTTTTCTTCCATTCTTGAGATACTTTACCAAATAGAATATTTTCCAGCTCCATCCATGTAAACATAAAAGGTAAAGTCTCCATCTTTTTAAAGGCTGCATAATATTCCAAGGTATATATATACCACAATTTTCTAATCCATTCATGGGTCAATGGGCCCTTGGGCTTCTTCCATGACTTGGCTATTATGAATTGAGCTGCAATGAAGAATCTGGTGCAAATATCTTTGTTACAAAGTGGTTTTTGGTCTTTTGCATATACACCTAGTATAGGAATTGCAGGATCAAACGGCAGGTCTACTTTTAGATCCCTGAGCATTCTCCATACTTCTTTCCAAAAGGGACATATTAGCTTGCACTCCTACCAGCAGTGCAGAAGTGTCCCCTTTTCTCCATATCTATGCCAACATCTATAGTTTTGGGATTTTGTTATGTGAGCCACTCTTACTGGAGTTAGATGATATCTCAAAGTGGTTTTGATTTGCATTTCTCTGATGATTAAAGATGATGAGCATTTTTTTATGTGTCTGTAG
>NW_003852524.1:5670016-5681663 GCF_000181295.1 Otolemur garnettii
AGCTTACAGCAACCTCAAACTCTTGGGCTTAATTAATTCCCTTGCCTCAGCCTCCCAGGTAGCTAAAATCCTATTAATAAAATAGGATAAAATTATATTAATTTGTGTACATCAACCATGTAACCTGAAACTTCACTGAATATATTTATCAATTTTAGGAGTCTTTTGCACTTTACAGTTATAAGATCATATAATCAGATCATAATTATCAGTAAATAGTGAAAGTTTGTCTGCCTCTTTTCTGATATGTATTCCCTTTATTTCTTTCTTTTGCTTGATTGCTCTGGCTAGGATTTCCCAGTATTACACTGAATAGAAGTGGTAACAGTGAGCGCTCTTGTCTTACTGCAGGTCTTAGAGGTAATGAACTTTACCCCTTTCAGTACTCCTTAAAACTGTGGGTTCATTATATATGGTTTTCACTGTTTTAAGGAATGTTATTTTTATTTCTATTTTCTTGAGGATTTTATCAACTGCTTATTACCCATCTATGGAGATAATCACATCTCAATACATATGATTGAATTTTATTTCTGTTTTTGACTCTGTTTATGTGGTGAAGCATATTTATTGATTTATTAATCAATCCAGAAATCTTGCTACTGAATATCTACCCAAAGGAAAGAAAGTCATTATATCAAAAAGGCACCAGCATGTGTATATTTTTCTAGTGCAATTCACAATGGTAAAAATAGCCTAAGTAGTCATCAATTGGGGAGTGGATAAAATAATTTAAAACACCAGGAATACTACTCAGCTATAAAAAAGAAATATGTGTGTGTGTGTGTGTGTGTGTGTGTGTGAGTAAATTTGGATGAAACTGGAGACCTGTATCCTAACTGAAGTATCTCAGGAACAGAAAAACAAATATTGCATGTTTCTCACTTATAAATGGGAAGCAAACACTAAGTAAATATGAACATACTAAGTGGTATTATGAGCATTGGAAAGTAAGAGGTGGGGAGGCCTGAAGGGGGGGAAGTATCAAAAATTATGCATTGGGTACAATATATATTACTTGGGTAACAGGTACTCTAAAAGCCCTTAGTTTACCACCACACAATTTATTTATGTAATAAAAGACACTCGTGTCCTCTAAATCTTATGAAACAATAAAATATTAAAAAGCAGATAGAAGAAAGGCATGAGACGAAGGAAACGTATTAAAATATACTGATAGAGGGATTTTTCTACCAGAACTTACCATTTATATCAAACACATAAAGAAAAGGTTATAAGGCTCCAGGAATACTTGACCATAATTATAATGTGGAAATAGGGTTGCTGCTACATAACAGAGGTAGTTTCAATTAACTAATAAATATTGGTTAATATGATATTAATCATATTTTTTTTTCAGGCAAACCTTTTAACTTAAGACTTTAAAAAAAGGCACAATGACTACTATTCAGGTGACAGGCACACTAATAGCTCTGACCAAAGCATTATAAAAACATTTGTACCTTCCTGATATTTTGAAATTAAAAAAGAAAAAATTCTAAAATGTCATTTTCTAATGAGTATTCTATGCCCAAATTTTGAACTAAATCTCAGTCTGGTGTTTGTTTTTATAACATTAGAAACATTTGCAGAGATATTTTGATACGAGTTCGGACAACTTGATGAATTCCTGCTAGAAAAAATGCTAAATATCACTACAGTCACCTTTAAAGTGCTCCCCTTGGGGAGCTATGCACTGATGCCAGTGCCTAGTGCACTCTTCAAAGCAATTTTGGAACTCTTTTTCTGTAATGACCACCAGAGCTGTCGTCATACACAGTCTGACAGTTAAGTTCATAACTAATCCTAGAAGCACTGCTTTGAAGCTTAGACTAGGCACTGGCATGGGTGCCTGGCTTCCCAATGGGAATACCTGGAAGGGGACTGTGATAATATTCAGGAATGAGGTATGGAGCACTTTTCCCAGGATGTGTTAGTGAGCTTAATTTTCTGACCTTGTATTCCTGTGATGAAGTCAGAAGGATTCTTATTACTAAAACCTTGAATATACACAAAATAATTTATTTCTTTGGTATATTATTTTATTATTCTAGCCTAGTGAATTCATATAGGGAATGTGTGTATCATCATGTTTTTCCTTGTTGAAATTTAGTAAGGAGTTATTTCACTTCACTATGGAAGATTCAAGTGAAAATCTGAGGGATGTAATTGGTGATATTTTCTTTATGTAATTCAAATTTTAGAATCTAAATTGAATGGTTTAGTACCAAATATTTAAGTAAAATGCTTTTCACTTTATTTTGTTTCTTTATATGTGAGTAATAAAAAGAACATTCTTTTACAATAATTCCTTTTTCTTACATAGCAAAGACTGAACTTCTTGTCTTCCCTGGCATGGGGGGAAGGGAGATCAATAGACCTAAAGTACATTTACATGAAGCAAAGGAAATGGTTTAAGAAGTCACAAAACATAGCAAGTGGTCCGTGTCTAGTTCGATCATAAATCAAACTGTAGCTGACAACTTGAAAACATGTTGTCATAAAAATGTCATAAATGTTTTCTGATAGTTTGGTTTTCTGTGTTATACAGTCCATAGCAAGCATCACAGGTGCCAATGCTTTCTACAGGTCTATGGGTGTATCCTGCTTTTTCTCTGCCTAAAAGAATGGCTTACACTGGAAATATTCAGTTTATTCACCTATAAAATTAATTCCACTGTTGCAAATGAATTTTATTAGTTTGGAATCACCCTGGGATATAGATTAGCTTTACTCACCATCACTTAGAAAAAAATAGTAAAAAAATAACATTCTAATCCCGCCTTATTAACATAACTGATCATCTTAACATTTTCAAAAAAGATATATAATTATTGATTTACTTTACACTTCTCCAACCTAAACAAAATGTTGTGTAAATATCATTTGTATTCTATGATTACTGCTGTCAAAATACTAAAACATGAAGGCTCATAGGAAAATCATGACTTTCTGTAATTTTTCCACATATTAGGTTGGGAGTGGTAGCTCACACCTCTATAACAGGACTTTGGGAAGCCAAGAGACCAGCCTGAACAACATAGTGAAACTTTAGCTCTACCCAAAATAAGAAAAACTAGCCAGGCATGATAGTATGTGCCTGTAATTCTAGCTACCCTTCCTCAGAGGAGTGGGGAAACTTAAGGAGGCAGTAAATATTATAGGTATGTTGGAAATTTAACCATATTCCTTACAGCATTTATTTTTTAAGTATTTAAAAGTAATTAACAGGATTTTCTATATTCACTGTTTTTTATTTATCAAGAAATGTCACTGCTAGGAGATAAATGGTTCAAGGACCCGTGCAAAGTAGATAGAGTGATATCAAAGTTAAAGCAAGGATTTTCATGAACTCTGGTGTGCAGATAAATTCTGCCTTTGAAGCATATTCTCCATTCATCTAATCGGCAAAGCTTAATGTAATGGTTGCTTAATGTTTATCTAGATGGAGCAATGTGAAGAAATTGCAGTACTGAGCCATTTTAAAGTCTTTTAATGACAATCTAAGGAACTATATGATGATATCTTTAATAGATTTGAAATGATTAAATGGAGAATAACACATCAAAAGTGATCTGAAAATCCACGAGGCATGCCCTCAGTAAAACAATCAGCAGCCAGAATTTTTTAATGGCGAATAACTGAATGTCAAAATTAAAGGTCAAACTATGCTTGAATTTAAAAATAAATATACAGTCTTCACTGAAAAGCAGATAGTTTGAAGTCAGGAAGCTAAATTATTCTAAGTGTACAAAGAAAGGATAAACATGGACATTCAAGTATTCCTAAGAGTTGTTTAGCATACAGATCATTTTCTCCACCTAATTATAAGAGTGGGAACCTGAACACATCACATGCCTGGGACGGAATAGAGAATCTGTGTGGTATTCTTCTGGGAGTCCCATACAGCCTTGATGGGACCCCCCCAGCAATATTCCTCCAATGTCATTTTTCAGTCATTGCTGATAAAGAGGGAATTACATATTAGTATCCATAAATAATCAATGTGTGCTACAGATATTCATATAGACAACTAGTTCCAACTATATTTGAGAAAAATCATTAGAACTATCTTTTAAACAAGTAAAAATAGTTGAAAATGTATAAAATTTGTGATCTTTCTTCTGGTAGATTCTCAAAGAATGTTCTTCATATGAAATATGTGTGTAGGAAACCAGAGAAGTGACTGCAAGATACTATAAGTTAAACCTCATCTCCCTTCATACCCAGGAATATATTTTTGGAAAGGAAAATAAAACACTTTTCCTTTATGATAAACATAACTAAATAACACTGCACAAATGATATTTTCAAAATGACCAATTATTCTTTTTTGAGTTATTTTAAAAATACAACTTTGAGGACTAAAACATTACACTGTGAGCGTGATTTTTAAAAAATTCTTACTCAGGCTCGGCGCCATGGCACCAGCCACATACACTGAGGACCGGACCAGCTAAAATGATAAGTACAAAAAAATAAAAAAGGCAAGCTTTCTGGCAGATGCCTGTAGTCTCAGCTACTTGGGAGGCTGAGGCAAGAGAATTGCTTAAGCCTAAGAGTTAGAGGTTGCTATGAACTATGACACTACGGCACTCTACCAAGGGCAACAAAGTAGTGAGACTCTCTCTCAAAAAAAAAAAAAAAAGAATCTTACTCATATCCTTTCAGAGAGCATACACCTGCTTATGCTGCTTTAATCTGAAGTATATTCATTGACATGATATATTTCATATGAAAAATAATGTTAACTTCATTTTATGAATTTTTGGCATACAAGTATTACTCCACACTCAATGGAAAGAAGAATGGAAAGTTAAAGACCATCAGGTCAACCTGACCACAGTTAAGTAAAATTTTCCTACTATCTCTGTAGCATGAATAAAGGTTTCAGTTAGTGTATTTCATTCATCCACCCTTAATATAAAAATTTTGGATATCTTTTAGTTTGTAACAAAATAGATAATTATATTTCTTACATCATTATAATTAACACTTACGTTTCTCTTTTCCAAAAATAATTACCTAGAAAGTTCTCTCCTGACAATGAAGGTGCAATTCTGAAAAGACCACCACTTCTACAGTCAGCAACTATGAACTTTGTCCACAAATCAGACAAAAAGCTAACATTTATTTATTATATATCTGTGTGTGTATTTTTTTTTTTTTCTTAAGACAGAGTAACATGACATGAGACTAACTCATAGCAACCTCACACTCTCGGGCTAAGGGATCTTCCTGAGTAGTTGAAACTACATGTGCCCGCCACAATGCTGGGCTAGTTTTCCTGTTTTTAGTAGAGATGAGGTCTTGCTTTTGCTCAGGTCTGGGACTCCTGAGGTCAAGTCATTCACCTGCCTCAGCTTCCCAGACTGCTAGAATTATAGGCTTGAGACCCTGTGCCTGGCCTTTTTGTGTTTCTTTGATAAATAATAATTGTGCATATTTGTGGGGTACCTGTGATATTTTGATACATACAAATAGCATGTAGCTATGTAAGTGCATGTTAGGACAGCATCACCTCCAACAGCAGTCCTTTCTTTGGGTTGAGACTTGAAGAACAAGAAGATGGTAAAGAACACAGATGTGTAAAAAATTAAAAGGAAAATTCCTCCTAATTCTTAATGTCTCCTTTCTAGGTGAGGAGAAGCTAAACTTACAAATATGTACCCCTCCATAATCTATGGCTGACATCTATGCATGTGTGGTCATATTATAAGTAGTCAAACTAAGTTTAGCAGAGCATTTCAACTGTTGCCCATTAGAAGGGTAAGAGTGTGTCTTCAAAATTCTCATTGACATAAAATAAGTCCAAAAGGAAAAACAGGAAAAAAAAATTAGATAGAACAATTTTTTAAAAACCCAGAAAACAATATAAATGTATTCAACCACATTGTTCTCTTATAAGTAAAATTAATATTCAGATATTTCAAAAATTTATAATATGATAAAAATTATATGCTTTCTACAAAAGAGACTGAGAACAAATGAATGGAAGATCACATACAATAAAAATAGAAGCATATTGATAAAGATAAACATTATATAATAGATGTTCAATTTATTAGAACAATTAAAAGTTTATACTTAATAGTACAACCTTAAATTTCTAAAAACTGAGATTAAAAATAAGATATCAACAAATATACCCCTTTTTGAGCAATTAATCTAACATCTAGAAATAAAAAATTGGTAAAAATATATATTTGATTAAATATTTAAAACTCATTGAGCTAAGCGGCAACTATAAACCACTATTCCCAAATATGCACATTATGTATCATTTATAAAAGATAGGCCATATGTTGAGTCAAAAATTAATTCTCAATTAATACATAAAGTTTGAAATATCATTTCTTTATTGAAATACTCTGATAATTTAAAAAGTTAGAAATCAATAGCAAAACAGGAATTCTAGACATTTGGAAATTGTGTAACAGACTTGTCAACAGCCCAAGGGTCTCTTATGACTCACACAGCTGAGAAGGAGACATAGGCCCCACTTTTATGCAAATAGAAATTTATTATACCTGCAGGGGGTTGTTGCTATAGGAAGCAAGCAACCCCAAATGACAGATCAAATGGGTCTTTATACCCTATTTCTGCATCACAGCAAGCAGGCGAGATACAGAAGCTCAATCATTGGGGTTAGCCTTGGGTGGGGGGAATTGCATAGTACAGGGGGGTGGTGGGGGGGGTACATCAAGCCTCTCCCTCCTATGTACTTTCTTATCTCAAGTTGCTCCTCAAAGTTCTTCCCCCTCCCTACACACTCCCTTATCTTCAGACCTCTTTTCAGAGTTCTCCTCACCCTTGAAGGGGCTGGGACTAATGGATTCAAAGGAAGTTTCTTTTTCAAGGGTAGGGGGCTTGGTTATCATAGATCAAAATAAGAAGTTATAAGAAAATAAGAAAAGTATGACAATAATACTACACTGCTCAGAAAGTTGCCCGAAAGTCTCTAAATCAATGCAAAGAATTGAGTACTGGCAAGTAAACAGCAGGTATTATTGATATATGTTCTAAAATTTGGTAAGATTCCTAAAAATCTGGTGTATCTCAGTATATATTATGTTAAATTGTTCTATGCCACAAAAATTACCAAACCTTTTGTTCTCAATTGTGTATTTAACTATGCCTATTCTAAGACTATTGTCATTTGGACAATTTTTACTTTGATTCTTTTTAGAAATGGTTTACAAATAGCTATAGTCTAAAAATTGTTTCTTTGTTGTATTCATAAAAAATACTCTATCTAACAAGTGTTTCTTTTTTTTTTTTTTTTAAACAGTTTCCAGCTGTTGCCCTGGGTAGAGTGCCATGCTCTCATGGCTCACAGCAACCTCCAACTCTGGCTCAAGAAATCCTATTGCCTCAGTATTTCTATTTTTAGTAGACATGGGGGTCTTGCTCTTGCTCAGGCTGGTCTCAAACTCATAAACTCAAACAATCCACCTGCCATGGCCTCCCAGAATGCTAGGATTACAGACATGAGCCACCATGCTCAGCCTAACAAGTATTCTTGAATTTAGATTTCATTCTTTCTTTTTTTCTTTATAAACAGAGTCTCACTTTGTTGCTCCCAGGAGAGTGCTGTAGTGTCACAGCTCACAGCAACCTCAGACTCCTGAGCTCAAGCCATTGTCTGGCCTCAGCCTCCCAAGTAGCTGGGACTATAGGTGGCCACCACAACACCCGGCTGTTTTTAGAGAAGGGATCTCATTCTTGCTCAGGCTGGTCTCGAACTTGTGAACTCAGGTGATCTGCCCACCTGGGCCTCCCAGCATGCGCCAAGCCGAATATAGATTTCTGATAACTCTAAAGATCATACCCTTCGACTAGGTATTAACTTCCAGAGTTCTAATTAAAAGCTGATGCATTCATGAGGATTGCTAACCTAATGTCAAATAAAAGAAGAGTTAATTACATGGAACTAAACTGATAGAAACTAAAAGGATATTTTTAATGACTATTTTTGTCCTAAAAATCATTGCTGATTCTTTTTATATCTTGTTTTTTTTCCAGAATTTTTGTTTGTTTATTGGGCTGTTCATAACTTAAAACAAATTACATAAAGTATACTTTTATGAACAAAATTTAAAAAATTCTTTTACTCTGCATAATTTCTCTAGAATTTGAAAACTATTTGTGAGTATTCTTAATTTTTGACAATATACTTATTTATACAAGTTTAATATACATTTTTACATGATACAACTCGAGACAATGATTATTTTTCCAAGGCTCTGATGACAATGGCATATTGTGAACCAACCCCAGGCTGCTTTGAGGAAATAAGGTTAACTTTACAGAGCTGATAAAAAGCCCCTTAAAAAGACAGGCCTGTTACCTTGTGTACACAGTTCTTTTACAAGGTTTCTGACTCGTAGTAAGTAAAAAATAGCAGCTTCTGGCAGACCTAGGAATCTCAAGTTATTCTGAGACCTTGAGAAGAGAAAAATACACCCAACTCAATATCTGTGCATTACAGACAATGTAATGACAAATTCCTAACCTGACTAGCCTGAGGGTTTTTTAAAGTCTAATCAGAGATTACTTATTTAAAAAGTTCCAATGAAGGTACTTTAAATAGCCAATATAGAAAATCACTATTTTCTATATTGATCACTAAATCACTAAATCACTCACTAAACTTTACTCAGGACAGATATAAAAAAGGAAAACTTATTTTACAAATAACTTGGTCTTACTATAATTTGACTTTGGGAAATTTGTGTGATTAGAAGAAATATTGTTTAAAACCAAACTATGGCACACTCATTGTTCGGTTCTCGCCTTGCCCGTTGTATTGTGTCATTATTTGCCAATTTAAATGAAGCCTTAAATTCTTTTCTGGCAAGTCTCCAAACGAATATTTCCAGTATATTTTTCATTTTTCTGACTTAAAGTCACTAAAATCAAAAGCTTCTTTTTCCTGAAGCCCTACAGCTAAAACTAGACAACTTAAAAAAATAAAAAGTATATGGCCTCTATGCTATTGATATGTAGACTATTAAAGAAGTTCAGTAAAGTATCCAATACAAACCACAAACTAGGGAAAAAACTCTGTCAGACTGACACTATCTGCTCTCATTTCCTTAAAGGAGGGTGGAGGGGACAGGATGTGACATACCTGTTGGGGATGGAACACAATCATCTAAAGATACTTTGACACCAACATCTAATAATCTTGCGTGGCTGGCTCTAAACTCTAAAACTAATTCTATGCTGTATTCTAATCATTAACCTTTGTTTTACTTTATTTTTATAAAAATGTTTCTTACTAAATGTCTATTTCTCAAATTATATAAAAGTCTGACTTTGGTAAAAGCTTGTCTATAATACCACTCCCCAAATTAAGACACACCTGTTAACTGCTTAGTTAGACCAACCTATTCTTGATACTGAGACTAGCCCAATGTCTTATAATACAATTCACCAACTCAACTGCTGGACCGTGAAATCTAAGGGAGAATTTTCACAGCAGGGGATGTTGAGACTCAGAAACTATACGTCAAATTGAAGACTTCATAGACAGCAACAAACACAAGTTGTTCTCTGACATTTTCTTGCCCTCCTCTCTCTCAGTTCTATTCTTCCCCAAAGCTATCCTTCTTTAGCAAGGAGGGTCATATTATAGGAACCAGAACTTCTTTTCTCCAAAGTCAGCTATAAAACCTTAAAATATAGTGCTCTAACTTCCCCTCTGCCTTTCTTTGTAACAATGGCAATAAAAACTTAACTGACGTACTTTGTTTCACTGTAGATCCTAAGGCCTATTCCAAAGATGGTCCTGCTGTATCCACAGAAAGAAGGAATCCATGCTCAGGGAAGCAAAGCAACAAATAAACAAACAAACCAAATATATATGTGTGTGTGTGTTCATATATATTATATCTGCATATTATGTAAACAGGCCTTTCTGGGTTTCAGCTCAGTCTATTAACATTAGATCATATAGTTTTCTTTTGTCTAATCACATGGCGGTTCATACTTTGTTAAGCCTGAACATAAAAATAGACAATTTCCTCTGTGTCTTTGTGTCTTAGTTCAAAAGGCTCTTGTGGAATTAAATAAATTGATACGCCTTTACTTCACATAATCTACCTTCTGTAAGATAATTTTACAGAAAATCTTCTGAGGGCAGATGGAAGATTATGTACATTTTGTGTGGGAGGGAGTGGTTCTACACATGCTTCTACTTTAAGTCTGTTACCTGGAATAATTATTATTAATTAGCCCTTTTCACTCTTAAACATTCCTGAGTTTACATGGTAATATATGTGGGCTCCAACCTCTGGCGCCATTGCTTTTCCAGGGTTTTTGCAGCACCATGTCTTTCAGGAACAATCCTACCTGCCCTGTCAACTCATCCCTGTGCTTGTGCTAATACATAAGCCATCATCTCCTTCTACCTCGGATTTCACTCACCTAGGTTTCCTGGTATTCTGTTTTCTCCGGTCTATGATATGGGCAAATTATATCATTCTCTTTTGGATAATGAAGCACTCATCAAACTGCTGGCTCTTTTTAAAGCATTTTTATTTGACTTTTGAGAAATGTGAAAATCTGGATCCTCCCCTATGACTCTCTCAAAATATAGGAAAACAGAGATAAAGCGTGGCTCCGTGACCCTTCTGCCTAGACTCATCGCGCCACCATGTGTGCTCTACTGTCTCCATCCTTTTATGAGCAGACAGAGGAAAGTCATTTACTTGCAAGTTCTCACCTGGTGAGTTTATTTCCTCACCAGCCTTAACTGGAAGTTGACCCACTCACCCACCCACCCTAGGAGTATTGGTTGTGAAACTCACCACTGAATATGAATATTCCATATCCCATTACAACTCTTCACTTTCTGCAGGTCAGAAAATAATTCATTTGTAGATGTGATTTTTAAGGAGGCCCAGTGTGCACAGAAAAGAAGTTCAGAATGTATTCACCCCACTTTTTGTCAAAATAACTATGTAAAACTGGTAAAATTTTTTTAAAAATGTAGATGCTGGCTGCAATGTTAGCTCTCCCGTTTAGGGAAAAAAAATACAGCTTAAATATCAAATTTGCTGGTATAGTAATAAGATATTCTGAACAAAGAGAAGAGCTGAAACACAAGAATAAAAAAAAAAAATTTTATTATTTAGGAATTGCCTGTGCCACGACCAGTGCCTCTTTTTCATGTTTGTACTTTCCAAAGGCTTGCGTATCCAGAGCCTTGCTAGGCCATGACTTCTGGCAATTTGCAGGGGCAGTGCTTCCTTCATCACTGAAACCCCTGGTGAATTTTAATAAAGCCAGAAACAATACAATTAATGACAGCTTAGTCCCATGAAATAATACTGCAAATATTTTATAGTTCTCATTTCGTAGAAGTTATTTTTTCAATGTGACTTTACATACTATAAATTTAGGAAATACTTCCAATACATGAAAGAGACTTATGGTCTCCACTTCAGATGAGGGACCTGGACCACAGATAGTTTACACGAAACAGTCAACATAATCTATGGGAGCATGAAGTAAACAAAGGAAAAACTGTCTTCAGGCTTTCCATACTGTATACATCATTAAGGAATAAACAATTCCTAATACTCACAGTCTCAAATCAGAGGGGGAAAAAACCACTATTACCATCGTAAGTCAACATGAG
>NW_003852524.1:5682112-5683326 GCF_000181295.1 Otolemur garnettii
CATGCCTTCCTTCTTGAGCTGAGAAAAAAATTCATCTGACTATTCAGTTTGAGGGTCATTATGTATTTGAACTCAGTGTGTGGCTTCGTGGGATAATTTAGTGGAAAAGTAAGAAAGGATCCATCTGGTACTGTCATAGAGTTGCCAACTTAAACCTGAAGATAGTAATTTTGAGTATAATTACAAAGGTCAGGATAAAGGGAGAAAACAAGCATTAAAATATTATTATCGGGTACTGCATAGTTTTAAAAAGTACATCATAAACATATTAAGGACCTTGAAAGGCCAAAAACATAAAGGTATAAAAAAATTTTATTAATAACCGAAGGGAAATCCATTTCAGTGCAGGCATACATTTTTATCCAAGCACTTTCTTAAATAAATGAGGTGAAACATCAAAATCACCTTGAAGTAAGATTCAAATAGGTTATAGAAGTAATTGAATCTTAAACAGATCAGAATATTTCTAGGAAAAATATTAAAGTACCATATATTTTACAGGCATATATGTCATCCTGCTTACAACTTTAAAAATACTTAACAAGTAATAGAATATTTCAAATTATATAAAACCAATTAATATTCATTTGGAAAACAGTAAATTATTTTAGATAGGGTGTCAGCATAGACTTACAGTGTTCAAACATTTTTTAAAAGTCTTCAAAACATTACTATGTTTTACCTCATGTGATAAAAATTGTTAAGTCATTAAAGATAACAGAAATCTCAATCATGAATTGAAAACATGACTTTATATGATATGATAGCATAATGCACACTATTTTTAAAATTTCAGAACATTAGGGGTCTACATGTTTTATCAACATACTTTGTTTTTGTACAAATGGAATCAAAGCTAGAAGTGTGCTCTTTGGGCCAGTAGTGTGCACTGTACCTGACAGGTATGAATTAACCCATCTCCATCTTCCCGCAGCCCCCACCTTGAATTTCATTGAGATTTACTTCCATATGTGCATTCAAATACTTATGGATTAGTTCCAATTTAGTGTTGAGTACAAGAGTATAGTTTTCCATTCTTGTGATGTTTCATTGGTTTCTAGTTCACTCCAGATTGTCACAAAAGATACTAGGTCACCATTGTTTATGGCTGAATAGTACTTCATAGTATGCATATACCATTTTTTACTGATTCATGAATGTCCGTGTGGGCCCTTGGATTGCTTGCTTCCACATGGTTGCAAGTGTGAGCTGTA
>NW_003852524.1:5683486-5684153 GCF_000181295.1 Otolemur garnettii
TTTTTTTGTTTGTTTGTTTGTTTGTTTTCTGTTTTTGGCTGGGCTGGGTTTAAACCCTCCACTTCTGGTATATTGGGCCGGGCTCCTACTCCTTTGAGTCATAGGTACTGCCCTCTCAATATGGTTTTGATTTGCATTTCCCTAATGATTAGAGATGTTGAGCATTTTTCTTGAGTTTATCAGCTCATTAGTATATCTTCACTGAAAAATTTCTTTTCTTGTCTTTTACCCACATCTTAATGGGGTTGGTTGCTTATTTCTTGCTTGATTTGCTTACAGTTTTTATAGATTCTGTTTATCATTCCTTTATCAGATGTACAGCATGTAAATATATTTATAGACTTTTTAGTGATAAAATATTCTTATCATGATGTTGCCAGTTTCTCCCCACCATGGTTATATAGAATAATGAACATAGAAGAAATTTCTAAAATCTCTAACAAATATTAATAACTCTTTAAAATGTTATTAAAGTGCATATTTAAGCCATATTAACACAATTCAAAGACAATAACTTGAAAAGACTTAAAATGCCTTAGTTTCAAGTTTACATGGAAAGTGCACACAAATTTATAAGAAAACTCTAAAAGTGTAGATAATAAAACAATAAGACGTAACAATTTATACATACATACTACAATAGATGAGAAGCCACATGATCCAGCAA
>NW_003852524.1:5684726-5687125 GCF_000181295.1 Otolemur garnettii
TCATTAAGAGTCTTCAAACTCACAACTGATTTAATCTCATCATTCCTTTTCATAATTCATAAAATCATCTGATAAAATCAAACCTTTCAATAATTGTTTACCTCACTGCACTATATTTATCACTGACAAGTTAAATTATTTTGGTTTGACATATTTTTAGCATTGCTCAAAGATTAGTTTGGATCAAATGAAATGATCTTTTTCAATGTTAAAAATGGTTGACTATAGGCATTTACATATCACATAACCTATATAATAAAGACCAATTATAGCAAATGAAGAAAAAAATAAAAATTGAAAAAAAAGCAACAAAGTCAATTTTTTTGTTATTGTTGTTTGTTTGTTTGTTTTTTGCAGTTTTTGGCCAGGGCTGGGTTTGAACCCACCACCTCCAGCCTATGGGGCTAGCGCCCTACCCTTTTGAGCCACAGGCACTACCCAAGTTCATTTGTTTTTTATAAATTATGAGATATGATACTTGATAATGTTTTACCATCATTCTGTTTGTTACTAATTCTCAATATAAGTTATATACATTTTGGGGGTGGGTGGGTAATAGCATATACTCTAGTTATATCTAAATTATTGGGTAAAGTGTGTATCATTTAGGCTTTGCTGAAAAAGAAAACATGCCAAGACTTTGTGGTTTAGAACAAAATTCTGTTTACTTGCTTAAAATCTCTGGGTTGCCTGGGTGTTCTTTTGGATTGGGCCAAGTTAGGTGATCTGTGCTAAGCCAGTGGTTTGTATGACTGTTTGCGTGGTCCAGATAACCTCACATCACCATACTTGGTGCCTCATTTCTAGCCCACGAGATTGCTGAGGCCTCGCTATCTGTGGGCTATCACCCGCAAACAGGCCAGCCCTGGTTTATTTATATGGCGGCAGGGAATTGGAGTAGCTGAAAAAGCATAAGTACTTTTCAAATCTCTACTGGTATTATAATTGCTAATGGCAATTGGACAAAACAAGACACAAAGCCAAAGATCAGAGTCAAGTAGTAAAAAGTAGATTCCATTTCTTCGTAAGATAAACTGCAAAATATTGTGAATGTTTTCCAGTCTAAACAGAGGTGTTTTATTTTTTCTTGCATTATCGTTGTTTTCCCAGCTTAGTCACAGACAATAAGTCTACAAAGATTAGAAATTCTGTGGGATTGATCTACACATTTGAATGTACTGAAGTAAATGGCAACAGAATGAATATGGCTCATTACTCGCATGCCTATTAATGGTAGGGGAAGCATGACATTTTCCCTCAGGGGGATTATTGGCTATAAGTGAAGAACATTCAAAGTTATGTTAAACAATAGTGTTTGCTACTAATTCAGTGTCCACAATTTTCCTAAGTGAGAAGGAGGGATACCTATGACGGACTTGCAAACCATTTCCTTTCCTTTTTTAATGATGATGGATTTTTGAGTGGTAAAGGGGCTAGAAATTAACTGATAAAATATTCTATGAATGGTTCTTGCACTTTCCCAGTTTTCAAATCAATGTTCTATTGCAAAAGATAAGAGTAATGACAATTTCAACCTCTTGCCTTGTCTTCAATTAAGATCATACCTGAGGATTTTTTTTTTCTGTTTTGTTTAATCAGTTGAAAACTGCAGCAATGAGCTTGAAAGTTTAAGATTGCAGTCATAATGGAGGAAGAAGCATGTGCAGACTATTTTAAGGATGTATAAATAAGATATTCCATAACATAGGTTCTGAATATCCCCTCTGGCAGGGCATTCAGAGCACTAATAAAGATTGTAGTGAAAACAACTTGGATATAGTAAATAAATAAAACAATGTATTTCAGCAGCTAGTGTGACTCACCCACACTCTGGATGTATACTAGAAGATAATAAACAGTGAGAAAATAAAACCTAGATGAATAAAGCAGTGGGTTGTAGACATCTATAACAAAGAAAGATCAATAAACTCAAAACTGGTGGAATTCCAAAACTGAAAAATTTTATATTAGTTATGACAACTACAAATTAGAAATAATACCCATTTTCAGATTGGATGGAGATTTTACACTTGATCTTAGCCAAAAAGCCGAGAAGCAATAGAATGGAGATTTTAATTGATCTAACAAAAATACATATCACATTGTCTGAAATATAAGTTTCATAAATTGTGCTTTGTGAGCACTGTAAAGAGCTATAACACAACTTCTTGGTACAACTAGAATGATCATAAGACCAAAGATGATTAGCTATAACAAGAAATGGGTTTGAAAACCTGGAATTTAGGATAGTATTGGTGTTTAATTGAGATAAATTTAAAAGCATTCAGAAAAAGGATCTAGTAAATTTAATTCTGTATTAAATTGGTTAGTCAGCTTTTTATGGAAGCAAATTTAAAATTCTGTGAACAAAGACTAATTTGATGTGATGCAGTCTGTTC
>NW_003852524.1:5688000-5689777 GCF_000181295.1 Otolemur garnettii
AAAAAAAAAAAAAAAAAGAAAATTGACCTGTAAAATTACTAGCAGAAAATCACTGAGTTCCAAATGAAAAATAATAATGTAATAACTACAATCAGCTTTGACCTGAAAACTTATGTAATAATCAATACGATAAAGACTTTTTACATTTGGGTTTGGCACCCATAGCATCGTGGTTACAGTGCCAGCCACATATACCTGGGCTGCTGGGTTCAAACTCTCCCAGTCTAGCTATACAACAATGACAACTACAACAAAAAAATAGGCAGGCATTGTAGTGGACACCTGTAGTTCCAGCTACTTGGGAGGCTGAGGCCAGCAGCCATAAATTGAGACTCTGTCTCAAAAAAAAAGATTCCTTAAATTTGATTTAAAAAAATAAGATAGAATAGTGCATTCATATGAAAAGGTCATTTTTCTGGGTAAAGATTCTCTGTAGACAGTAAAAAAATGCTAATATTAAACATGCATTTTTCGCATGTTTTAATATATTCCCCTACATTCTGGAAAGGCAAGTATTTCCTTTGTTCAAAATAGGCCTCTGGAATATAAAACATCTTTTCAGAAGATTTTTTTACATATATTTATAATCTACTCTGTATGTTTGTCTGGAAAGAAATAAACTTTGAAATGTTGAATATTTTAAACTCAATGAACTAGTCTATTTTTGGAAAAATGAAAAAAATTAAATGTGCATGTCTAAATAAGGCCTTGAATGTAGACAGGCTGTGATAACCTGTAGGTGCTCTGGAAACCCATACCTAGGATAAGACCTCTGGCCTCTCAGTGAAGAACCATTGATATTAATACTTCACACAAAAATCAAACATCAGTTTATTGTCTGCTAAACGAAAAATTATGCTAATTGTACAGTAGAGTTATATTATCAACAAATTTTATGTTAAAATGGTCACTAAAATCCTTTATACTGGAGATATCATAGCTGTTCCTCTAAATTATATACCATCATATACTGTACAGATGGATCAGAAAGTAGAGATAAATCTTAAAATTTAAAGTTGAGAAGCATGATAACCTAGTCATGTACACCATTTGGGTTGAAGTTCTTTCTATAAAGCACCCATGTGACACTGCCAATGGTGAAAATGTGATAGTTACCAAGATAACCTCATCTATTTTGGAATATATCTAATAATTTTAGAGTGTTTTTTCTTATGGTATCTCAATGTAGTACAATAGAAAATGCACAAGTATTAGTGCCAACCCTACTTTTACTTTAGATGGGAATCTCCTGGACTGTGATCTTGGGAAGTGTTGTCATCCTTCAGAGTATTGCTTTGTTTTATTTGTATCACAGCTAGGAAGGGTGTTGAGACTACAACTAATGTTTATAAATTTCTTACTATATTGTATTCTATAAATTATAGACAATTTTTGTTGTCGTGTTCTATTTAGTGCTAAACCTATTATTATTGAAATTTCCATGCTTTGATTTGATTTATTTTATTTTTTGTTTATACTTAAGGTGGAAAAAGACTAAGAACAGCAACATAAAAACACAGATAATTCTTCCTCACTCCCTGCTTTTAGGGTCTTTCTGGAAGAAAAGACAAACCTTAAATATCTTTGTCAGCAATAATTTATGAGTGTTTTGATCAGGAAGTGGATCTCAGGATAACATAACAGTATAAATTAAGGATAACTAGGGGTGTTGGGTTAGGCTTCTCTGAGAAAATAATATTCAGCTGAAATATACATATGAGTAGTAATTAGATTGGTGATAGAGTAAAAGTATAGAAATAAAAGATTGCTTAATACT
>NW_003852524.1:5690133-5692281 GCF_000181295.1 Otolemur garnettii
AAAAAAAATCTCTGTAGATGGGATTTGGTCATGAGTAACTTTTTAATGACACCCAGGTGATTCCAATGTTCAGCAAATTTGAGAAATTATTTTAGTTGAACTAAAATATCGAATGGAAGAAGAGGGTTAGAAACCAGGGAACGCAGATGCCAAGTTTCATTTTTTTGATTAGTATTTCAGTTATTCAATAATTGCTAATAAACTATGATGTATACTTCTTTTTTAAAAAAACACATCGATAACTCCTAATACCTTAAAATTTTCCTTTTATTGTATCATTCCACGGTTTTGGATATTCTGTTTGCTTTCCAATGGAAACATTGATTTGTTAATGTTATTTTTATAGTGGATAAATCAGAATATATCGCCATGCCCCAAATTGAGTCAAAAGAGCAAAGAAGAAAATAAAATGTATTCACCTCACTTACCCTATAGTGGGGGATGTGTTTATAATTTACAAAGAGTATTATAATGATTCAAATAATTTTGCTTTGATGGAATGCTGTATAAAAAAAATACTGAATGTGAAAACACAGAAACACATATAGAAAATGCCAGTACTTTTCCAAGTGACTTCGGAAATTTGGACCCACCACTAGAGTATGAGGTGAGCTAGAGAACAGTGCTGTGAACAGCAATCTGAGATTGCCAAGTCACAGATCTCAAAAGTTACCTCTGTGTCATTTTTTTCCTTCTCAATTCTCTTTCTGTAACATGAGCCACATTTTCAAACGTCCTTTGAAATATTATGAGTTTATCTACAAGCTGTTTGTCGGTACCGGATTAACGCTCAATGGAATTATAATGAACACTAACTGCAATATAAACATGAATTTCCTTAAGCAGATCAGTTCCTCTCAAACAAACCATATCCCGAAAACTGTATTTTTTAACCTTGTGAAAGATAATTACCCTTATAATGTCTTTGACTTCAACTCTACAAAATCAAGCCATCAGCTATTAACTGTGATATAAAAGTTGCAGGCTGCTTATGGAAATGCATTTGATTATGCTTTCCTCATGCTTTGAAACACCTGAAAGAAATGTTATAAAATGGCGCAAATTATCTTCAGTATTATTTGTCCTTTGTGATCATTAATGTTTATATTTTACATCAAATTAATCATCTCTATTAATGTACTAGAGACTGTTCCAAGGTTATCTTTTATTTACTATTTTTCCCCACTAGAATTACTTAAAATAGACACTATTTTTAGCTTTCTATTACAGATGAGGAAAGTTGTATAAGTCAGGAAAAATACTTTGCTCACTAACACAAATATTACGAAGCCACACTTATTGAAATGGAGGCTTCAGAGTTTATGGTAATCAACTCTATTTCAAGCTCCCTTTCCACTTGAATATTTGAATTATTGGCTTTAAAATAATATGTGTGAATCAAGGTTAAGGAAAGATTAATTAATAACCTACCGTGTGTCCCATAAAGTGTTAGTCACTAGAGTATGTTGATGAATATGAAAAAATATCCTTCTGCCTTCCTTGAGCCTCTGTTCTAAAAGAGCTACAGGTAAAACAAAGCCAAAGGCAGATGCAGCAGGTAATACTGAGAAATTCAGTACGGCTCAGGATAACAAGGTATGTGGGAGTCTATTTGTCATGAAATGATTAAGCATCTCAATAAAAAGCAACGAGGCAGTTATAAAAATTAAAATTACTTTGTTGATAAACTAATTCAAAGGGAAAAGTGGTTATCAATAAACTGAATATAACCTAAGTGTATTCAAAAGAATATTGCTTAACTATATTATATGTCTTAACTATATTCATTAAGTTAAAATATATATATTATTTGTAATAAAGTTCATTGTATCTCATTTAAAGACAATAGTTTATATAACCATTAGCATATAATATATACAGATAAGCATGAACTTTATAATTTCAATATAAATGAATATCATAAATTTTATTAGCTATTTTTTCAGATATAGAATTTCTACTAAATTATACTTGCAGAGGTTTTCTGTTGTTGATTTTTGGCTTTGATGTTCAAAATGCATGCCCTGATTTTTAAGTAGTATGTATTACATTGAATCAAACATTTAATAAATATTACTTACTAAAGTTTTGGATAATGTGACTTCAACTAATGCTGAATTCTCACATACTATTTCAGATGTGAGAGGA
>NW_003852524.1:5696158-5697590 GCF_000181295.1 Otolemur garnettii
ATAATTAAAAGAGACAACAGATAAGTATTGGTAAAGAAGAAGAGAAAAGGGAGCTCATGTACACTCTTGTTGGAGACATAAATTAATAAAGCCATTATGAAAAATAGTAAGGAGGATCCTCAGAAAACTACAAATAGCACCGCTATATGATGTATATATTCAGTAATTTAACTTTTGGGTATACATCCAAAGGAATTGAAATAAGGATGATAAAGATGTCTACACTATTATTTTCATTTCTGTGTTATTCACAACAGCCTAGATTTGAAGTCAGCCTGAGTGTCCACTGATGAATTATTGGAGAAATAAATGTATTATAAAAGATATGTGGATTCACAAATACACACACATCCTCATTTGTTATATAGCTATATGTGCATATAAACACATATATATGACACATATTTAGAATACACAGAGTATTACACAGACATAAAGAAGTAAATTCTGTCACCTGTAACAATATCAGTGACAGTGCAGGATGTTATGCTAGTCATGATAAAGTAAGCCAGGCACAGATACACAAATACTGCATTTGTCACTTACATGTGGAATCTAAAAAAATGTCAAATCCATAGACACAGAGAAAATAAGGATGATTGCCAGGGATTTGGGGGTGGAGATAATAGTTTTAAAAGTTACAAATTTCACTTAGACAGGATGAATAAGATTTAGGCATACACTGTAGAATATTTCAGTCATATAGGTAATAATTTTGTACATGTGAAAACTGCTAACAGATTCGATTTTTATTATCTAACCATACAGAAAAGAACTAAGTGAGGTGATGGACATGTTAATCAGCTTAACTGTGGGAATGACTTCATAATATATACCAAGCATCATGTGTACCCTGTAAATATATACAATTTTTATTTTTCAATTTTACCTCAATAAAACTGAAGAAAGTTGGATATATTAAATTATTTAAATGTAAAAATATTTTATTTAGATCTAAAATTAAATCTATATTTTTGATTTTGATATATACACATTTTTAAAAAGTAGCATTTTACTTTATTTTTGAATTGATAATTTTATTGAATATCCATGATAATCTTTTAATGACCTTTTACATTCAAAGTGATGTTAATGATGGAATTAAAAAAAAGCTTACATATGTACACATACACATCTAGTTCAAGTTGAGAGTTTAGAAAATTAAATTTTAAATAAATTACCTAATACCTAAATTTCTTCTAAATGCTTCCAATTTTAAAATAATTATTTAATTTCAATTACAAATTCATAAAGCCAGTTCCTGTTTTTCAATTCTACTCAGTAAAGCATTTATATAAAAAGTTATATTTACTGATTTCTACAGTTTAAAGCTACATGTCTTATAATAAAAGGGTTAGCATAAATAATTTAAGTAATAGGTATATTTTGTAAAAAACCATGATTAATATTAAATTTTATTTCAGTTAAATTT
>NW_003852524.1:5698405-5700685 GCF_000181295.1 Otolemur garnettii
CTAGCAATTATGAATTGGGCTGCAATGAACATTCTGATACAAATATCTTTATTGTAGTGTGATTTTCGGAGCTCCAAGGGCACAATCTGTTAGCGCGCAGTATTTATATGACAAATGTATTTATTTTAAAAGGCATTCACTATCCATGGATAATACATTATTATATTTCTTTGTTGTGTTAATAATAGATATCTGAATCCCCCTTAGGAAGCAGTTTTTCCTCTTTAACTTTTTCTACAAAATTTTATTACATTTCAGATTGTATGTCTTACTTAGGTTAAAATAAATTAAGGCTATTGTAAAATTTACACTACATTTAAGACGTTGGTAAGTGACATTATGTATTTATAGGACACTGGGAGAACTGGTTGTATCTTATATTCTATAATACATGAGATATTAAAATCTAAATATGTTCATAATGTAATAAAATATTTTCCATATTATGAATAAACCTTCTCAAGGAATAATTCATAAAACATATATGAAAGGAAATCCATTTACCCAATTAATTTACCAGAATTTGTTTTTAGGTAATATATTAAATGCTTAGCAGTATTTAATTTTTAAATGTGAAAATTTATGATATTAATTAACTGAAATCATTATAACACCTAAACATGCATAGAGCTGTCCCCTATAATTACCTCTTTGACTTTGTTCTTTACATAAGATTACAAGCTTCATATGAGAAAATTTTGCGTATTTGTTTTTGTTCTATATCACCATGAAAGATATGATGGTAGTAAACAAATTTGATGTAGCAAAACACAAGAGCAATTTTTGTCCTGATTTAGAATCATTAAACTAAATATATTCACTAGTATTAATAAATTTTTTCTTACTAAGCCAAAAAAAGAAGTGTGATAGATGATGTTGAGTCCTGCCCATGTCCTATTACTATTTAAAGCTTTTTGTCCAGACCAGACTAGTGTCCAACTGCTAGTTTCTGTGCCTTTCTCCCTGAGGGTATTCTCTGCCCTCTGAAACCTGCTATGTCCACACCAAGTGGGACTGTCAATGAATTAGCATGCTTCTGACCAGTAATGGACAGGAGTTGAGGTGACTGCACCCCAGATCCCCTGCCTCCAAGTAAGATAACTCTGAATTGTGTTCTCTAAATGGAGTCCCGTAGATCCGAAGCAAGATTTAGCATCAGCTGCTCACTATGGTAACTTAGTTAATTAGGCCCCCTGTATTGCCTTCCTTTCCTTCCCTATCTCATTTCTTCTCTTCTTCCCTGTTGTTTTCTGGGAACAACCTCAAAATATATTTTATGCAAATCCTTATATTACACTTTGCTCCTGGTGAAACCATAAATAATGCCACCAGTTAGACCAATAAAATAAATAACCAAAATTCTTTCAAACAGTCCTTAATAATAGACAAGTTGTTGGGAAATAGGCTTACTTCCTGCCTAAGAGTTTTTCTTTTCTTTTCTTTCTTTCTTTCTTTTCTTTTTTTTTTTTGTAGTTTTTGGCCAGGGCTTGGTTTGAACCCACCTCCTCTGGAATATGAGGCCAGTGCCCTACTCCTTGAGCCACAGGCACCACCTATGAGAACTTCTACTGTCAGTCATGGAAAGCACTAACAGAGAAGCCTGGTCAAAGCAGAGGATTCTCTTATTTGGCAGAAGCTAATGGTGCATTCCACTCATCAGATTTCCCCCATGCAATTAAAGATAAAGACAGTTGTGGATAGCCTTAATTAGCCTGCTTATAGGACATTGCTTACTATGAATTTTTCTCTAAAAATACAATACAATATTATGATGTAATTGTCACCCTCAAAATATCCTCATTCTTTGTCTTGATTTCAACAAAGCTTTAACTTTCAAGGAGTTAATAACAAAATCAGAAGAGAGATTTCAAGTAATAAGGACAAAATCCAATTCCTTAAATCCTTGTTTCCTAGTCTGCATATTCTGACTATGGGAAAAACAGTGTACCACATATTACTTCCCGGTTCAGAGTTTATATGGTATAGAGAATTTGCTTTCTTTTGTAACTGTTGTCACCCGGTTTCTGAATCTTCAGTGATTCTTTCCATAAATCCAGCTGGGCAATTTGTTTAAATGCATGTGCATGAGCCATTTTTGTTCTTGAGTCTATTTCCTCTCTTCGTTTGCTGTACCTATTTTTTTTTCTTTCTTTCTTTTTTTTTTTTTTTTTTTTTAATTATTGGTTGGGGTCGGGTTTGAACTCGCTACCTCTGGTATATGGGGCTGGCACCCTGGTGCTGCCCATCATTTGCTATATCTTTACAGAAGCAGTATTACTG
>NW_003852524.1:5700839-5730571 GCF_000181295.1 Otolemur garnettii
TAGGTATGCCATATTGAATATTTTGTTATTAAAATTTAGTTTATTACTTATGGTGCAGGAGGAAGAGGGAACTTCATGTCTCCATTAATTTCCTTTGTCCATTAAAGCCATTGGTGTGGGTCAGGCAAAGCCCAGGTGAATATGGCCCACAGAGAGGGCTGTGCCCAAGCTGAAGAGCACTGACATGGACCACTCCCAACTCAATCTTGTAAGAGGCCTGATAGCAAACCAGTTCGTTCTTTGTACTACAGCAGGCATTCTCAAACTATGGCCTGTGGGCCACATGTGGCTCACGTAGGACATTTATCTGGCCCGCCAGGTGTTTTTGCCGCTACTGCCTGTCTTGCTTAGAAGCCGACTCATCCTGGGTCCACAATCCGGCCCTCCAACAGTCTGAGGGACAATGAACTGGCCCCCTGTTTAAAAAGTTTGAGGACCCCTGTCCTAGAGGGAGACCTTATTTTATAGGTGAGGAAATATATATGCCTCTGACCCATTGGTAGATGATATTTTAACTTCTCATGCCTGTTTGCAATGGAGGCACCTTTGAAAAGATTTTCTTGGAGAAAAGTTATCTTAAAGCATGTAGAAATGCCACAAATCATTGCCTCGCAATGAAATCAGCCTGTTTCTAAGCCATGAAAATCTGTGCCATAAGATTTGCTTTGGTGTCTGCTTTTCAAGATTTGGGCACTCAACGGTAGTAGATAAATCTTGATGTGCACAGGTCCATAATATTAGTCCATGTATTATTATATTACAGTCTTACTACTGTTACCACTTTGTTAATGACCTTATTAAGTAACACTGAGGCACTGAAGGGAAAGACTGGTAAGAGTTTGAGTCGTATTGCCTGCCTTATCATTAAAAGCTTCCATTGCAGAGCAAGTCTTATGCAGGTGGTCATTGATACATCTATTTCCTGTCATAAAAGGCCCATCTTTCTGCCTCTTCCAGTACCTCTTATCACATTCCTTTAGGCCTATGCTTTTAACACTCTGGATATGTAGGCTAGCCACTAGGTGATGGTCTGTGCATTTATGTGTACTTATATTGCTGGCCATCTTTTAATTGTGAACATGCAAATATGTCCCTCAAAATCTTATCCCAATAGGATTTGTAGGACAGTGTCACTGAAGTCCACATCCATGGAGCCAGCACTCCTCAGACAACTACACACAGGGAAGTCTCCATGAGGCCAACAAGGCGAGGTTGGGGAACCATGCCAGTGCAGAGACGGTGAGTATCATTAGTGCCAGAAGCATTTGATCATGTCAACAAGATCTGCTTAAATCCAGTCTCCTACATGAAACTTTCCTATCATGGTAGAGAGGTCTGCATGTGTTCCACTTCTTGGCTTCATGGGTCAGTTAACAAGGGGGAGCTAAGATTGCATGACCTCTTGGTGATGCAAATTAAGGAGTTTAGTTTTCACATGGTCACTAGCAGGCTTGGGGCTGTATCTCAAGAGGAGAATAATTATCTGGAGGAAAGAACCTATCTTTGCTCTAAAATCTAACAGTTCTCTTCAAAAGCTCCAAATAGCACGGATATGTGGTACAGAAAATGGGAGTGACCAATCTGCCTATCATTAAGCCAAAATGACAGAGTTCCTTCATTACTATCTGCTGAAGAACTTTCTCTTGCTTGGGATCCCAATAAACACTGACAATAGTCTGCCTACAGGATCTTTGAATGACTGTCATAGGAAGACTATCTGTCAACCTAAATAGGTCCCTCAGTGTGCCCTGGCCTTAATGTCTGTTTTGAATTGCATGGAAAGGAGTCTTACTGAATAAGGCTAAATCATAGTTTTACACTGGGAACAATCACGATGAATAGAAAAATAAGTAGAAAATTCTGAATAAAGATAAGCCATGAATACTACCCTATGGCCACTTGCTAAGACAGGTGTAGAGTTGCAACAACAGGGTAGATGCTGTGAAAACAATAGGAATTAACCCTCTGCTTAAAATTTTCTGGACTAGGTATGCCATATTGAATATTTTGTTATTAAAAAAATTACTGACTCCAAACAACAGAGGCTGAGTAGATTTGCTCCATGATTTTAGGCAATGCTAATTCTAGGATTTCATCTTCTACATGAATTAAAATGAAGATTTTTTTAAAACGCTTATTTTCTGTTTTACAAAATAAGAATAGACACATATTTTTAAAATCATATTTTATACAAATCTAGGAACATAAAATTCTTCACACATACATACATGCATACATGTTTGAGATTAACAAGTTGGTCATCTAAATTAATGTGTATTAATCTAGCAAATGTCTTGAAGTCTGCTAAAGAAAACTTTTTAAATTTGTTAATCACTTAATTTAGAAAATTTATAAGGACAAATAGAAATTTTCATCAGTGAAAAGCATATTGAAATATAACTACTACTTTTGAGATTTTTAATAAATGTTAATAAATGTTTTTTATTTTTTTAATTTATGGATTTAAACCTTGTAAGCAATTATCCACTCATGTATTTGATAGCAGTACATATCATTCTGGTGTTCTAAAAAATATATATATATATTAAAAATTGCCTTTGCTCAGGCCTAGTCCAAGTGCATTTGATTCTGTAAATACAAAGATAAAATCTGCATTGAGAAAAAGATATTATAAATACATTTAATATTTAGGTTTGCTAAGCTATCATATTTATTCAAGTACATGAGAAGTTTCTCAGGCTATGTGAAACTTTTTAATCTTTAACTCATATTTCTTCCACATGATAAAATACATAATTTAGAAACAGCAGTGAATGCTCTAAGGCAAATATACAGTGATTTATTTTTATGGTTCAGAAAGAAAAAAAACAACAACTATTCATGATATTCAAAGCAACTGCTAAGTCTTTATTCATATTCTCTTTTACAGAGTTTGCGGATCATTGGAACACAACATTCAGGAGCCTGTGAAACTGTCTTAATGGTAACTGCTCAAGCACTTAGTGCTACAGAATCCCCATGAATATAGAAATCAATTATGGGAACAGCTGCACCCAAGCGAGTAGGTTTTATGCTTACTGGGATATCACAACATTTAAATTTGATAAAGTTAATCCCCAAATATGTACCTTGGCACACAACAGTGAGTTAATATACATTCATGAAAATGCAATAGAAACCAAGGCTTGGAAAGTGATTAAGATTGCTTTTTAGCAAATTGATACAATGATTTCAGCTTTATGAAAGACTCTTTCTGTGGATAGAATCAACATAGACACAAGAAATAGGCTGAAATATTTTTACCAACCATATAGAATTTGCTGAAAATTTAGTTAATAAAAAGTGAAAGAAAAAGTACATTATTGGTTTGCTAGAATCAAATCTTTTAAAGGCTAGGCTACATAAAATAATAAGTTAAGTTAAATTTAAAGATAACTACTTTTAAAAATATATAACATTACTGATTCTGATGAATATGGTTCACTAAGGTGCCCTTAAGGAGAAATGAGAGCCATAGAGGTAAAGAAATTAAAAGATATGGCTTGGTGCCTGTTGCTTAAGTGGCTAAGGCGCCAGCCACATACACCTAAGGTGGTGGGTTCAAATTCAGCCCAGGCCCGCCAAACAACAATGATGGCTGCAACCAAAAAAAAAATAATAGCCAGGCATGGTGGCAAGCACCTGTGGTCCCAACTACTTGGGAGGCTGAGGCAGGAGACTCACTTGAGCCTAGGAGTTGGAGGTTGCTGTGAGCTGTGATGCCACTGCACTCCAGCCAGGGGGATAGCTTGAGGCTTTGTCTCAAAAAAAAAAAAAAAGAAATTAAAATATATTATCTTCATCAATTTTAATATTATTGAAGCACCCTGTAGCAGTTTCTCTATCCTAAAAATACCTCTGTATAGTTTTATCTGATCAAAAAATATTTTTAAAAACTTGAGAAAGATATCATCCTATTGTATAAATAATACAAGAAATATAACCATAGCATATACAAAGTTGTTTATCTTTCAATTAAATATTTTTTGAAAATTATCCAGGCTCTATCTGCAAAACTTTTATATTCAACTTTCCACTATTTAATATAAAATAATTTGACCCAAGAAAAGGCATAAATAACCATTAGTAGACACATCCTGAGATTATATGCATGTTAGAATTAGAATACAATCACTTTTAAATAGCTATTATTATATGCTCAAAAAGGTAAAACAGCAGTTCTCAATTTGTGGGTTGTGACCCCTTTGGGGGTCTCCTATATATCAGATATGTACATTATGATTTATAACAGTAGCAAAATTACAGTTATGAAGTAGCAACAAAAATAATTTTATGGTTTGGGTTCACCACAACATGAGGAACTGTATTAAAGGGTTGTGGCGTTAGGAAGGTTGAGAACCACTGAGATAGATGAAGAGCAAAAATAATGGATAAATAAAAAAAAACTTGCCAAAGTAAGTCACAGCTCACATCAACCTCGAGCTCTTGGGCTTAGGCAATTCTCTTGCCTCACCCTCCCAAGGAGCTGGGACTACAGGCAGCTGCCACAATGCCAGACTATTTTTTGTTTCAGTTTGGCCTAGCCTGGGTTCAAACCCACCACCCTCAGTATATGGAGCCAGCCCCCTACTCACTGAGCCACAGGTGCTGCCCCCCAAAAGGAACTTTTTATCCCTCACCTGCCTTCCACCTTTTCCCCATATGCATCTCTGATGCCCATTATGCCACTCTGTATGATCATGTATACCCACATGACAATTATTTTTAACTAATAAATTTTAGATCTGAAAATATAACATAGAAATGAAAGAAATTACTAAATGGACTTCAAAAATTAATGGAGTTTTAGAATAAAGTGTTAGATAACTTGAAGACAGGAAAAATTACACGAACTAAAGAAAAAAATGCATATAATTCTAAAATATTATATAGTATAACATATATGTAATTAGAATATGAAATATATGAGAAAGCAATCTGGGGAGCCTAACACAGCCACTCATGAACTCTTTCCCCTCTTCCTCCTTGTCCACCTCTCCTCCTAAAACAAAGATGCGAAGGATCTGGCTAGTCCCATCTCTCAGAATTCATGCCAAAGGATCCTAACTTTCCAGGTAAGCTGTGGAATTTGCCCACCCCCTACGGCCCCATATAAAAGGAGTCTCTAACTGCTCCTGGGGGAAGATGCCACCTTTGTACTGCCCAGGTAGGTCACCTCTCCTTTTAATAAACCTGACCTTAACATCTATGCTGGGGCCTTGTCTTTGGTCACCATTGTTTACATCTTTCAACAATAGTATAAAAAATAGTATAATATGTTGCGTGAAGGGGTGTGTGAGGTGGCACAACAGAGATAAGACCTGCAGAGAAATGTTGGAGAATAAGGAGAATGGAAGCTCTCTCTGGCATCCCACAAAGTTCTTTATTTTACCAAAGCTTATATAAGCAACACTGCACATATACACAATTAATCAATCTAAAGACTAAAATTCAAAGACTCAGGCCCTAGCCACTTGGCATCAGGATGTATACTGGTTAACAGATAACAACACTTTTATCTGCAGTTGTTTCTTATGCTAAGTAATTAGAAGTAACAAGCCATAAAAAGGAGAGCTCAGGAAAGATCAAATGGGTTGAACTCAAGGGGGTCAAGCAGATACAAAGTTTAACCTTTAACAGACCATTTGGAGGCAATCATCCATCTTTAGGGAGTAGTCTGGAAATTCCTGAGATATATGGGTATCTACTTGCAGGTCTGCACCTTGAGGCTTGGCGCTAAATCAATTCTACATGATTAAGTCCTGAACCACATAAAGAGTTCTATCCAGGTCTGACTCAAAAAAGACTTCAAACTTGCTCTCACAAAATGGAACTGTTAAAGGTTTACGTATACATAATATAATAATAAAAAGCAATTAATTAAAGGATTAAATATTTTCCCATTGCTATAAAGATATCTCAACCATCTGATCCAAAATCTCAAACTGAATAAAAGCAAAGCTGAGAGTGTCATAATAAAAATTTTGATACAGCATTTGTACTAACCTGGATGGAGGTGAAACATATTCTTAGTGAAGCATCACAGGAATGGAAAACTAAGAATCCTATGTATTCAACTTTGATAAGAAGACAATGAATGACAATTAATGACATGGTGGGGCATGGGGGAAGGGTAGACCAGACAGAGAAGGAGGGAGGGGGTGTGGGCAAGGAAAAAAAAAAAAAGAAAGAAAGAAAATAGTGACTAATTCTCATATAAATTGTATTTAATTTTTACCAAAGTACATTACTTAAACATTAATTTTTAATTCAACATGTTAATATGTTGTTTATTACATTGCATCCTCATTTATAAGTGAAATATGTTTGGAATTTCCCCTTTGTAATAATATATTTTCTCCAATTTTAATATCAGGTGTATCCAGATTAAGTGGAACGATTTTGAAGTATTTCTTTTTTTATTATATGTCAGATTTGGCATGATCTGCTTTTTGAAATTATCTTTTACTTTTATTTATGAATATTAGCTGTCTATTTTTTTGAGACTTTGGAAAAAACAAACTAAGTTGAAGAAGTTAACTTATCAAAGCATTCTATAATAGACATACTCCTATCTGACAATGTGAATGTTACTTTCTTTGCATTATTACTATTATTATTGCTTAATATTTCATTGCAGCAATAGTCTGATTTCTTTTCTGAATGTGTTTATCTTTATTCGTTCTTTATAAGGTTTTTGTTCTTAATCCTTATGTTAAACATTGATATTGTCATTAAATTTAGCCTTTTTAATTCTGTGAAGGCAAAAGTGGAAACTTAATATACATATGTATAAGTAAGAAAAATAAATAAAAATAAATAAAATGCATAAAAATTTTGGTATTCAAATATAAGCACCTTCTAAGGAAGCCAGACAAAAAGCAACATCACATGGAGAAGAATATTATACAAATAATTGCCAACTTATGAAAGAAGCAAATGGATGGACATTTTTCAAGTATAAAAAGAGAAAAAAAGTCAATCCTGAATTCTAAATGCAGTAAAACATATTGCCCAATAGTGAAAGTGTAATGAAAATAGTTTTTATTGATTAAAGCTACAGAATTCGTTGCTGGGGAAATGCACAAAAATAAATTTGGAATTTTCAGAATACATCAGCTACAGTAAGCTGACTATGCATATTAATACTATTCAGAATCACCATTAAAATAAAAAGAATGAGATGACAAAAAAGATATTACAAGAAATATAAGAGAAAATTAACAAAATACAGAACTAAAAGGTTGACTAAGCAAATATAAAGCAACAATGGAGAAATAGCAGGGGTGGCCAAATAGAAAAACTAATCAAAAATAGCAAGGTGGTAGATTTCAAACCACACCAACAGTCACCCAAACTGAGGGGAATAAATACTCCAATTAAAAGGGAAATATCAGATGGAGTAAGAAAGATTTAATAATAATAAATTTCAAAACATTAAAATACCACAGACTACATTTTCTAGCCATGATAAGATTAAAGGAAAAATAATAATAATAATAATAAGATAGGCAGAAAACACCAAGGTATTTGGAAATTTTATGACATAGAGGCAAAGCAAGAACACACAAAAGATATTAGGAGATTTTTGTTTGTTTGTTTTGTTTGAGACAGAGTCTCACTTTGTTGCCCTGGGCAGACAGAGTCTCACTTTGTTGCCCTAGGTAGATTGCTGTGGCATCACAGCTCACAGCAACTTCCAACTCCTGAGCTTAGGTGATTCTTTTGCCTCAGCCTCCAGAGTAGCTGGGACTACAGGCTCCCGCCACAATGCCGGGTTTTTTGTTGCAGTTTGGCCGGGACCGGGTTTGAACCCGTCATCCTTGGTATATGGGGCCGGCACCCTACTCACTGAGCCATAGGCACCACCCAATATTGGGAAATATTTTAAATTGAATATTAATCAAATACAACATATCCAAATCTGTGGTAATGAAAAAGCAATGTATACAAATGGTATAGTTTTGTCTTCGTTGTTTATTGTGAAATTATAAAGCACCCAAACTAAGTGGCTTAAGGAAACATTATTTACTGTAACTGATGGTTCTGTGCGTTTGGTGAGCTCATCTGGAGGGCTCTGGCTTATTCGTGCTATGGAAGTTAGGGAGTAGCTAAAACTGCGGCCATTTGTCTCTATCTCAGGGATGCCACGCGAGGCTGGCAGGTGATGTTGGTTGTTCCCTGATAACTCTCCTGGTACTGTTAATTCAAGTAACCGTGTGTCACAGTGCCCTTGTAACTCAGTCATTTTCAGAAGATGGTGGGTGAGCTCTGAGGAGTCAGAATTGCAATTTATAAATTACAGATTGCAAGATCTAATAAGGGTATATCTGCAAATGACACATTTCTCTTGTATTCTATTGGAATCACCAGAACAATTCGCTTTCAAAGGAGTTCAGAAAAACCTCCCTTTCCCTTGTCTGGGTAGTGGCTCGGTAACATGGCAGAAGAGGAGGTGGAATTGGTGGGAAACACACTTTGCCACAGTCTTCCTGTTGGCCATGATAATTCACCAGCTTCCCAGAAACAAAATGCCCTCATTCCTCCTTGCATTGCACCCATGTCCTCTCCCTTAGCATCAGCCCAGGGTGCCAGAATCTCATCGTCTGAGTTAGGTTTTGATTCTGATGGGGTCCATTGTGTGCACATTCTTGAGAGCAGTTCTTTGCAGACTGTTCTTGTTGAGCAAAATACCTGTGAAAGAAAGAGACCTTCGTGCCATGGAATATTCTTTATGCATAAAACTGTGAAATTTTGACGTATGCTACCATATGGATGAAGCTTGAAGACGTGTGCTAAGTGGATAAGCCAGAATCAGCAGAGGAAGTACTGTATGAGAGATATCAAGAATAGTGAAATTCATAGACAGGGGAAATAGAAGGATGATTTTCTGTGGCTGGCAGGAGGGGAGAATAGGAAGTGATTGTGTAAGGGGTATGAAATTTTCAGTTTGGGAAAATGAAAAACTTCTTTAGCTGGATGTTGTGGCTGGCTCCTGTCCCAGCTACTTGGGAGGCTGAGGCAAAAGAATCTCTCAAGTCCAGGAGTTTGAGGTTGCTGTGAGCTGTGACACCACGGCACTCTGCCAAAGGTGACAAAGTGAATTCTGTCTCAAAAAAAAAAGAAAAAAGAAAAAAAAGAAAATGAAAAACATCTGGAGATGGATGGTGATGATTCCATAATATTGCACATGCACTTAATGCTTCTGAATTGTGTGTTTAAAGCTGCTAAATTTATGGAAAAAACATTTTGCCACAATAACAAAAACCTGAGAAAAATAGACTTACATAGTCCATATATTACCTCTATATAAAAGGATATAGTTAAGAAAATACTTAAACTAGATTGCAGAATAGATGTTAAAAATGACAAGTCTGTAAGTGCATAGAAAGTATTCAGTGCAGAGAGAAGAGGGGTGAGTTTTTGCGTTTCTGTTTGCTGACGCGTTTTTCTTTGTTACAGGGCTGTACCTGTCTCCTGATGATCATGTTTTCATGGCTTGTCATAAAAAAAAAAAAAAAAAAAAAATCACTTAGCAAGCGATGCAGTGGATCCAAGATTTGAACCAAGGACATTGGATGTTTCTGTATCGTGTTACTTTTCTTTACCCTTGACATAGCTCTGCAAATAAAGAAATTTTATGTAAAGGAAAATCAGTTGACAATAAGTATCTCACTGTATGATGAAACACACTCCTTTTTGGTGTATACATTCACATTATGTTGATAAAACAAGAGAACTATATAACTTGAGGGAAAATATAACAGTGATTCAAGCAATTTAATGACAAGATTTATTTTTACACTTTTAAAGAGGATGGCCTTTTTGGATAGAAAGTTCAAAAACGTGAATATTAGAATTAGAACATTGTCAAGAAAAACAGATCTGATATTGCTACTTCCCCATTTTTGAAACACCCTCATGCTTCACCCCGCTCTTTCACCTAAGGAGTTGATTTTTCAGGACACTAAAAAAGGAGAGACTGAAAAGGAGAGGCTAGAGGCAAAAGCTGAGAAATGTCAAGGACGTCGGTGTCATATGAGTCATAGAACACAAACGCCAGGGGTCTTCAGTGACAAATGAGCGCCTGTGTTGTAGTGGTCTTCATCATGTGTTTGCTGAGCTCAGAGAGACAGTTTAATATCACTGGAAAAAATCTAATGTTCTTAACCGAACAAAGTTGTTTTAAACTAAGGCCCTTCAAAAATGAAGACATAAGCCCCTTGTTCTATTTGGATCAATGTGTCTGAGTGCCCGGCTGATCCTTCTAAACCCTGCTTAATCTGAGGACATAGTTCTTTTGGCTTGTCTTACATCACTGCCGCATCCATCTGATACACTTCTCCCTTTTAATAAGCTCACTTAAGAACCACTGCTTCTTTCAGACTTTGTTCCCTTACACACACACACACACACACACACACAGAAACATTGTTTCTGATGAACTGGTAAAATTTGTAGGTTCTTACTGTCTTTGGTTGGCAATATTGAGGTTGGTAAATTTGTGTCAATAATAGTTTATATATTTTCATAGCTTACATCTCACTAAACATTATTTCAAACGATCAGTGTTCTCAAATGGAATAAATATACATACATTGAGTTATTTCATAAAACAGGGCAATTTTTAGAACACAGCAGTTTGCAATAGTACTTCAAGTATTTATATTTGCAATTTGTGCTTTTTTATTAAGGACAAGACATCCCCCAGATAACAATAATGATTTTGTTCAAACATATTAAACATAAGTGCGAACCACTTTCTAAAGAAACAAAAATTGCATGAAAAAACTATTTTCCCCAAAAGAGTCACCAGCATCTATGTAAATAATGTGGTTCTAACTGGTTGAAAGGGTAGATGACGTCCATGAGGACAAACTTGAACAGAAGTAAAAAATAACAGTCTAATCTTAAAAAATCAAAAGCCAATCTTTCTCAACACTGTCAGCTAACGAAAACTATTGAAGCCCAGGCTCATTGACACAGTCTCACAGTCTCTGTCTCCATCATTCTCTCCCCCCATGCTCCCCCACCCTCCCTTTCTCAGCCCACACGGATACACACATGATCCATATTTCAGGTAGATAAATATATAGATAGATTTCAGAAATATTTATTGATTTATATGTAGCATAGAATCATTCTTAACTAATCACTTTTAATTGAATATTTTTTGTTCCAGATACGTTTCCCATTTTCTCCCCAAAGCACACTGAGTTACTCTAACATTTGTCAAGGAATAAAAGCAAAATAGTAATAAGGTCATATATATATACCACAGAACTTAGGACTCCATCAATTAAATTGAATTACTAACAACAGTCAATTACAGTTTTTCACAAATGAAATTGATAAAAATAGAAAAGGTAATATTTTTAATGGACCTAGTGCTGGTGAAAAGCTCAAACATAAGTTACTATAACAAAGATTATGATGTAGAAAAGAAACTGTAATTTTTTTTTTTTTAATCACAAAAGCTATGAGGATTTCTCAAATCAGTCTACTGTGCATGCATGTTGGTTCCTGTGTCTGCTCTTGTCCCAGATGACTTGAGTAAATACTATCTGGTCCAGGGAATTTACAAAGAATTCTGTTCTGCTTGTAATTGTCTTAATGAATGGATGGATGAATGAACATTTTTCTGTTTGTTAGCTTTATTTTTTGTGGTTCTCTTATGTTTCAAGTCCACTGACCAGAGCTTTCTAACTTTCTTTGCACTGATGCATCCCCTTTTGAGTTTCTTTCACAGAAACAGTGGAACCTCCATAAAGCCACAAGATAATGACAAAGACTTATGCCACCTGTTTGTCTAGAGAAGACATCCCACCACAGATTGTGCCCAAGGAGCCGCTGGGATCATCCGACTACCCTCATCTCATCTATTCACAAGGCTGGAAGGATGACCCACATTAACCCCCAACTGATTGTACTACTAAAATCCCTACCCTAGGAGGGACTTATCTGCGATTTTTGATCATGGGATGTATGTACTGGCCTGATTTTTCCTTGTGCTGTGTGCCCAGCACTCTGCCCACACATGTGGTGATACTCATTCCCCTCATGCATTATTCATTTCACTTCCAGAACCCTCGATCCCATCAGCTGGAGATGGGGATTTGAGACAGTCCATTCCTCCTACCTCCTGGTTGATATGCCCTCCATAATAAATCTTCCTTGACATTCCTTGTCTCAGTAACTGGCTTTCTTCGCAGTGAACAAGAGAGACAGCCTTCTTGCCGGTTTATAATTAATCTTAGAAGTAGATGAGTGACCCAGTCTTAGTTTTGAGAGAAATTGTGTGACCACTGAAAACAAGTTCAGAAAAAGGGAGCATTTTCTACCTTTGGAGGTTACAAGAGCAGTCAGGATTTGCTTTTCTTTGACCATAAAGGAGAGAGATAACATCACAGAGGAGGGCAGGGGCCCAAAGTCAGCAGCATTTGAGTCCTTGAATACACCCTTGAGACAATGAATTAAGTCCCACTGTACTCAGGAACAACAATGTACCATATTTTTGATTTTTTACCACTATTTCTTGTTGAAATGATCCTACTGGATATAGCAATGATGGACCAATATTTTTCAAATGTTGCTGTCGTTAGACTCACCAGGGACTTTGCCAAAAATATAGAAATGCCCACTATACACCCTCTGCAAAGTAAGCCAAGCCATAATGTTCAGGCATTACTATTATAATTTAAAAATTCCTTCATTTGACTCAACTGTAAACCCAAATTTAAAGAACCACTGAGGTAGATAGGTGAGTTTGTTCTGCAGTACTGTAAGGCCTCTTCTTCAATTGCTGCTCACTATTGATTAAGATGACTGGTTTGGGGTTCTGTGTAAGTTACAATCTTTTAAGATTAGGAGAGCAGGCTGCCCCATGTTTTTTGGTTTGAAATGCTTTATCTTTATTCCAGAATCCACACTGAGCAAATACAGGTCACTACAGACTCCCTCCTGTTTCTATCTCGGGCAGCGTCACTAATAATCAGTGCAGGCACTCTCTTAAAAAACAGTGGTTGATGCTTTTATTATGGGACACATCATTTCTGACAGTTTCTGTGCATAAATTGGGAAAGGGAGAAACCCAAACAAGACTGGCCAGATGTCCATTAGTAAATAAGTAACTCGTCATTTGATAATGATGACTATCCTAAGCACCTCAAAATCTGTCAGTTTTTTTTTTTTATATTCTTAAAACAAACAAACGTGTAAATTTGTAGGAGTCCATCTGTAGGGAAAAACCTGCCCTTAATTTTGCAGCAACCTGAATTTTGCTGCCTCAGTCCCAATATCTATTTCCTCGGAATGTCCCAAATAACCTATATTTCAATGACTTGTTTCTTTACATGTTCCGCTATTATTTTGATTTATTGTTTTATATATTTACTGTTAATTTCAGTGAAAATTTTGGAAGTATGTTGAAAGTATGTTAAATTTATGTCATTGGTGGTATTCCACGTTTCATAATATTTTATAAAACTGTCATTAGAACCATAATGATGCCGACAATAACTAGCAACCTGTTTAATTATTTGTAACTATAACTGTAATAACACTTATATATGAACCATAACTGTAATAACCCTTATATATGAACCATATATACATTTATACACCAACACATATGTGTACTCATATACAAAACATGCTGTATGTAAACTAGATAGCAAGCCTGGGAAGACAGTGCTGGAGCATCTTGGCAATGACTTCTGAGTGTTTGCAAAAGTTAACTAGGACTGACACCAGATTTATAGAATACATTAACGTCAGAAGAATATCTGTTTTTTCAGTTGTGCATGGAACGTTCGATAGAAAAAACATAGTTGGTGATGTAAAAGAAAACTTACCATACTTTTAAAAATTGAATATGCAAAGCATATCTTTAGAACATGAAAATAAACTAGAAACACATCCATTATTGTAATTATGCAATAATTACACTCAAAAAGATGAAATTTTGAGGTGTAAACCTAGTAAAACACAAGATGAATACCTAAAAACTATAAATAATGATAGAGGAAAAGAAGATTTAAATGAATGAGGTACCGAGTTGTGTTCATGGAGCTGAAGACCATACATAATGAAAATGTCAAGTCTACTCTAATAGACTGAAGCAAGTTTAAAGTTAATTCTGAAGTTTTAATTTTAATTTCTGAATTCACTACCAAAATTTTAGATGTGCATAAAATTAGTCATTGCAGGATTGTTATAAAAAAAAAATGTTTGATTTGTCACCACTGACCAAATTCTAATCTTTTCCAATACCTAAGCACGGACTAATTGTAAAATTACTTTAAAATTTTCAGTAAATGTTTAAATTTTTTCATGTTTAGTTTTATGTACGTATATTAACTTGGGTAATTAGCTTCTTTTTTAGTGTCAGTTGTCTGAGGAACATGTTAAATCTCTCCTCTTTTCAAGTTTAAAAAAATATTTTAAGTTGCTTTCCTTTTTTAGTATAGTTGACCCATTTAAAAATATTTTGTATTATTTCATATAATTTTAATGAAATCCTTTTGCATTCATATTTTATAATAAACCATTGCTTAAATGTTTACAATTTCTTAAACATCTTGTAATCATTTATATCACTAATATTTTTGTTATATTTTCTTCTTGTAATCTTGGATGTTTGCTCTGTATAAAATTTCAAATTCTGATACTTTAGCTTTTATTGACCAAAAGTTATCTAGAAATCAAGTTGTTCCCTATACTTCCTAATAAAATTACCTATTATAAGACAAGAAATGAGTTTTGTGCTACTATGCCATATGAGCAAAGAGTTCATAAATTTCTTATTTGAATTCTTTTATTATTAAAATTTATGTAGTATATAATGTGTCTCACCAAGTACCCTAATAAATAGTACATTTTAATAAATATCTTCCAGCCTTCTTACTTTAAATTTTCTACTCTTTAGTATACAGCACTTATAGTCTTTAAGTAATGTTTACTTTAATGTATTTACAAAATTGTATGAAATTCTGCTGAATGCAACTAGTATTTAAAATAACACTATTATGCCTATAATCATTAACAAATGTTTTACTAGAAATAATCTACATTTTTAATATTGATTAATCAGCTTTGTAATCAACATTTTGCTAATTTTATTCAACATATTATGAGTTTATTTATTTTGCTTAAATCATTTACATAAGAAAGATATAATAATATGTTTATGAATATTGAAATCATCCATGTTGAGAATAATCTAAATTGAGAAGTTTTTGACAGATTTCCTTGATATTTTATTCTCATAATTAGGCTATTAATAATTTGCAAACTTTTGGATATATTGTATTTATAAATTTTTGTGATTATATTTATTGTCTATAGAAATTTCTTCTAATCAAGATTTTCAAAATATGGAATATAGCATAATTTTATCTTTTTAATTTCTATATAGAACACTGCTTCTACTTTATTTCTAGTTCTGTTCCCATATATTTTTTCTTAGCTCTTGTAATATTTTTGTCATTAAAAAATAGCAATTTGTTTTTACATCTTCCTCTGCCTAAACACCTACAGTGTTCTATCAAAATATATCCACATTCGGTGTTAGGATCCAAGTTAGTTTTGGATTTTAGTCAAGATACAGTAATTTTTTCTGATATTTTGTGTTCAACCCACATAATCAAACATTTTAAACAAAATTATTCACTCACATCACCCTATGATATCATGTATAGAAATAGTTAAAAGCCCACATAGGTTATTAGAGTCTAACAAGAATCGGGGGCCTATGAGAATAATATTCTTCTCTTTCTAGTAAATTATAGTATATGATACAAGAAAGGAAATACAATAAGTAGTAACTAATACTCTTTAAAGTATAGCCATGTGCAGATATATTCTTCCTCTTAAAATGTACAGGTCTGATAAAATCGTCCCACGGGGATATGAAGTGGTTACTTCATTGTCGTTGTGAGTCAAGTCTCCTTGATAGATACTGAGACTGACGCTTTTCATATACCACCTGTCATTGGCCTATCTTCTTTAGAGAAGCGTCTATTTAATTCTTTTGAGAAGCGTCTATTTAATTCTTTTGTCTACTTTTTAAGTTGGAATGTTTTTTCCCATTGAGTTGTAGGAGTTTTCTATACATGTATGTTTTGAGTATTAACTCTCTAAGAATTGTATGATGTACAAGTGTTTTCACAGGTCCCAGGGTGTTTCATTTTGTTAATTGTTTCCTTAGCTGTGCAGAAACTTTTTTAGTTTGGTGTAGTCCCATTTGTCCATTTTTTTGTTTGTTTTTGTTGTCTGTGCTTTGGGTATTATATCCATAAAATCACGGCCAAGACTGATGTCAAGAAGTTTTTCTCCTGTTTCTTCCAGGAATTTTATAAGGTATTACGTTTGATCCATTTTAGTCGATTTGTGTGTGTGGTGTAGATATGGGCCAATTATAAAAGATACGTTTCACTGAGGATGTAGAGAAAAAGAAGCCCTTTTATGCTGTTGATAGGAAAGTGAATCAGTGAAGCAACTATGAAAAACAGTATGCAATTTCCCCCAAAAAACTGAAAATAAAATGATCCAGCAGTCCCACTTCTGGGCATGTATCCAAGCGATGAATCAGGAATTTCAAAGTGATATCTGCACTCCTGTGTTTCTTCCATCATTGTTCATTACAGCCAGGCAGGGAAATAAGCTAAATATCCACCTCCAGACGGAAGGATAAGTGAAATATAACATAGGTGCAGAAGAGAATGGTACTCAGTCTTCAAAAGGGGGAAGATCCTGCCATTAGCAGCAACATGGATGAATCTAAAGGACATTACACTAATCAGGGGTCCTCAAACTTTTTAAACAGGGGGCCAGTTCACTGTCCCTCAGACCGTTGGAGGGCCAGACTGCGGGCCCCAGGACGAGTCGGCTGCTAAGCAGGACAGGCAGCGGTGGCAAAAACACCCCGCAGGCCGATAAATGTCTTAGGTGGGCCACATATGACCTGCCGGCTGTAGTTTGAGGACGCCTGCAAGTGATGCCAGACACAGAGGGGAAATGCTGCGTGATCCCGTTTATAGGAGGAAAATCTACAATAATCAAACTCAAAAAAGTGGAGAGTAGAATAGCGATTTCTAAGGACCAGGGAAAGAGGCAAAAAGGGATTTATTACCACTTAAACTAGGGTACGAAGTTTCAGTTGTACAAGAGGAGGCAGTCTTAGAGATCCACTGTACAGCACAGTTCCTTAACATTATAGCAAACTTAAAATTTGCCAAGAAGTGAAATCCTGTGTTTAGTGGCTTTATCACTATAATAATAACAATACCAAGTGAAAAGAGTGAGAGGAAACTTTTGGAGGAGATTTATAGCTTCAAATTGTAATAATCTTTTCACAGATGTGTACTTATCTCCAAACTCATAAATTTGATCACATTAAAGATGTATAGATTTTTACATGTCAATTACACCTCATTAAAGTGTTAAAAAATTAAAATAAGATATACAGGTCTGATTCCTGCATTTGAATTCATAGCTTAAATAAGATATTTTTATTTCTAAAAATCTAACGTTCACTATTAGCCGGGTTAATAGGAATGCCGATTCCTAAGTTACTCAGGCATAGAAACACTTGTGTATTTTGCCTACTAGAAAACCTAAGTTTTGCTCATCAAATATATTTGGAGCTGTGTAAGCACACAACATCAAGTAATAGATGCTTTTCTTCAGCTCCATAGTGTTTTTTCTTGTTTGCACACAAAGTATTACACGTACTATTATATAGAACAGCGTTTCCTTGTCAATTATCTTAGGTAATATAGATGCAAAAAGAATATTGGCTTTATGCCTTATTTCTTTTACCATAAAATCATCATTTTTTCCTTAACACATTTATTTACTTCTCATCTGTTTTATACTCCTCAAAATAAACTACCTTATTTTATTTGTTATGACAAATGTAAGTATTTTGATTGTGGTAATCATTTCACAATGCATACACATATCTATAAATACTTAATCATTGTATACCTTAACTAGGTATGTATTTTTATTTATAAATTATACCTCAAAATCTCAAAGAAATAAGTACAAATATAGTTCAAAAATTAAAAATATCACTTTTACATTATGATATGTACATTTTATTCTTATTTATTCATGGATCACAGAAAGAATTATTTCTAAGATTTGTTTAGATTTCATCTTCAAGCATGTTGAAATAATTATTTTAAAAATCATGTGTTGCAGAACTATTCATAAATAATTTAAAGAGCAACCTTAATTTACAGAAAACAGAGTTATCAAAACACTAAATACATAGCATTTAGGGATATTAAAAATAGGTTCTTATTATCGAGAGCATGTCTTTGTCCCTAGCCAACATGTAATGCAGATTTTAGTCAATATTTTAGTAAGGAGAAATGAGAAGTATGTATGGTCAGAATATTAATATATCTGTTAGACGTTGTCAATTTACTCCAGGTTTGTGTTAAAGTTAATAGTATCCCATAGAGTAAGCCTTTTGCTTTGATTTGTATAAATAATCTAGAAAATGCTAAGATAAAACTTCCTTTCAGTTATCAGTTGAAAGTACCCAAATTTTCTGTAACTATTATTCCCCATACTTACGAAGTTCCCATTTCTAAATCACACTGAGAATGCGTTTGGTGTCTCCATATTTATCTTTGCAATGAAAATCAGTAAACATATAATCAACCACCATCATCTAATAAAACGAATTCTAGTTATTATAACAGTTGTACTCATTTTGGAATTTGTAGAACAAAGCCTACATCAATGAATCAAAAACAGTGCTCATTGCGGAAGTACAGACACTAAATTATAACAACAACAGAATTATAGAAATCATTATGTAATGCTAATTCTGTGGAGACTGGCGATTATACTTAACGAACTAATGTTGTCTAAAACTTGACCAATTAAGATTTAGATATATATAATTAAATCATAAATGTATATTTTATTCATATAAAATGAATTAACTATTACTTTAAATAAATCAATTTAAATTATATATATATATCATTATTAACTTATTGCTTACAAATCAGCTTTACAACCTGTAGCCCTCTATACATTCAAGCCAACATAATATTGTTTTGTTTGTAATTCTATTCTCATAAGATAAATCGTTATGAGTTTTAGAGATGATATAATACTTTCTGTTGAAATTCTGAAGATGTGATTTAATGTGTTTAATTAGGAACCCCTGAGAATACTAAAAATAATGAGATGCCATCTGGAAAATATTGAAATAATTGAGAAGAATGGAGGCTAAAATCATTATAAATGCAATTTTTTTCTGTGTGTGCTCAAAAAGTAAAAATCAGAGGTTATAAATTTCAAAACTGATGCACATATCCTTAAAGAAAAATTGGTTTAAAATACAGATATTGGGATTGCAGTTAAATTTTTTAAATTATATCAACTCCTTTTTAATACACTTTCTGTATTAATTGGAGCCACTAGCTTTCAAAGTTGACATGTAGTGACATCTTCTTTTCTCACACATTCTTCAATATTTTAAAAATAAAAATATGCCTCAAGTCATAACCCACTTCCTAAAGAAATTAGGTGAACATTGATTCTAGGACATGTTTATTATCAAATTTTAATTTACCCTATTGAATATTTTGTTTCTGCTATGTTTGGGGATTTTTTTTTTTTTTAGAATCTATGCTAGTGGCATTTTCTTGAATGAAAACTGCTTGCTTTAAAACCTAGTATTGAATTGAAGCAGAAAATATGAGCAATGATTTACATATAAAAACAAAACAAAACATTTTGGGCCACAAGATGTCACTATAGTTCAAGTAAGCCATGTACTTCAAAAGAGAGCACATAAGACTTAATCTATACATTTATGCTGCTTTTGATTATACTTTAGATGTTTTTATAATGGATGATAAAATCAAGTTGAAACAAAGAATAACTTGTACAGGGAATAACTTTCATCTGATTTCTAGCAGTCACAGTAATAGATGTTAAGAAAAATAAGTCAATTTTTTAATATTTATGAGAAAAATATTATAAAGAATAATTACAAGAACAAATTAATTGTTGCTTTTTTTGACCTTAGCTTTTATTTGTATAAAATGATACGATGTTCAAACTGTGGGATCAAGACTTAAACCAAAAGGGCCCACGCTCATACCTTTGTGATTTACTAATCATATCGTTGACTAGCCTATCTTATTCATCTGTAAAATAGGAATAATGGTAATTACAGGACTTTTAGTGGTTAAGTAAAAAGGGTTAATAAAAAATTTGTTTGTAACACATATTATCTTTCATTAGAGAAAGAAACAAACCCATGTGCTTCTATTCTTGACGTTTTTCAAGATTTTGGTAAATGCCTTTAATTCTCAGTTATATAGGCTTAACACACAGTTATAGCTATAAACTGTGTCTCCTTTTACTACTCTATGGCCCAAATTACATATTATTGTGCTTATTTACATGGTAAAAATCAGGAATATGAACATGGCTCAGTTACTCATGTCTGTTTAAAGCACTGGTTTTCAACCTGTGGGTTGCGACCCACAAGAACTGTATTAAGGAACTGTATTAAAGAACTGTATCAGCAGCATTAGGAAGGTTGAGAACCACTGAAAAGGAACATTTAATGTTAAAACTGCCATAAAGCATCTATGTACTATTTTGCCAACACAATGCATTACATTATAGAAAAATATATTTAAACATATTTAATACTAACATCGGTGATCATTTCAATTCTTATGATATTAAATAGCTATAGATATGAAAATTTCAACTCAGAAGAAAATGTAATTTAACCTTTGTTTTCCATCTAAATATGTCACTAGTAAACATTTCAAGATCTACCTCTAAGTATATTTATAAATTTTTAAATAAGATAAATGGAAAAAATACTACATCTTCTTTTACAGTATAAGTGAAATTTTGCAAAGATTTTAAATTGAAGTTTTATGTATTAAAAATCCTGTTTTCCCATTAATTTATTGACAAGATAGAAATAATTGCCAGAAAAAAATAATTCACTAATTTAAACAAAATTAATAAAAAGATTGAGAGTTAAATAATACAATGTATTCATGATCCTAGGAAAAATTAGATGCTAATATTTCATTTGTAAAATACTAAATATATCATCTTATATAAGTATAAATACAAAAATAAAAATTTATATATACTTAATAGTCCACCTAATTACACAAAGTATCCACTTAATTTGAAATGATGGAATTATTGTTGTGTGAAATAGCAATAAAATGATAGAGGTAAGAAAATGTAATTTGGGAAATATTATTTACAGTAACATGGAAATGTAATTAATGTTATAAATAGAGCCATACTATGAAGTCCCTGTTAAAAATACATAGATGTGGCTTGGTACCCATAGCTCAGTAATTAGGGTGCTGGCCACATACACCGAGGCAGGTGGGTTTGAATCCAGCCTGAGCCTGCTGAACAACAATGACAACTGCAACAAAAAAGTAACTAGGCATTGTGGTGGGCATCTGCAGTCCCAGTTACTTGGAAGGCTAAGACAAGAGGATCACTTGAGCCCAAGGGTTTGTGGTTGCTGTGAGCTGTAACACTACAGCACTCTACTGAGGGCAACATAGTAAGACCCTGTCTCAAAAAATAAATAAAATAAAATAAAAATACACAGATGTGAAGAACATAACTCTTAATGACTATCATAATCTGGAAACCCCTACATGAGTTTTATATAGTAGTAATAATAATAGATAATGCTTGGTAACCCTTTTATATATGCCAAGGTTCAAACTATATTATATAATCTCAGTAAATTTTCATAATAATCCTATAAAAGAGATAAAACTATTTTTTCCATTTTAAGTCAATTAATTTTCATAGATGATAAATAATTTGTCAAGGTTACTCAACAACTAATGGGTAAAAAAAAAAAAATGCTGCATGTGATACCAAACCCTACTGTATCTTTTTCAGATGTGGTTATACATGGGCTTCTTCTTAGACCAAAGCAGTTGGACATTGAAAATATCATTTTTACAATTACTTTCTTGATTTTTTCTATTCTTTGTCCTCACCAAACTCCTGAAAAGTAGTGTGAGTAAATACCATCTTTATACCAGTTTCACAAATTAGAATCTTCAAGCTCAGTATTCTGATTATTAGAAGAGGCAGACAAAGGAGGCAGAGGTCAAAAGAATGGTAGGATGTTCAGGATAGGGTCATCAGAAGATTTATGACCCATTTATTCTAAAATGAATTCCACAAGTCAATGATCACATGCAAGCGTATAAGAGCTCTGACAATCCTATTTAAGAATTTATCCAGGAGGCGCCTGTGGCTCAGTGAGTAGGGCGCCGGCCCCATATACCAAGGGTGGCGGGTTCAAGCCCAGCCCCGGCCAAAACTGCAACAAAAAATAGCCGGGCGTTGTGCCGGGTGCCTGTAGTCCCAGCTACTTGGGAGGCTGAGGCAGAAGAGTCACCTAAGCCCAGGAGTTGGAGGTTGCTGGAGCGACTCCGCTGCACCCTACCAAGGGTGAAAAAGTGAGACTCTGTCTTTACAAAAAAAAAAAAAAAAAAAAAGAATTTATCCTAGAAAAGGTGCTACATAGTTCTTTGCTGCATATCAACTCTTTGCTGGTCACCTTCGAAGCAGTCCCCTTGTGAAGCTAGGCTCTCTATTTCACCTTTGAAGCAATTTTGGAAATTTTTTTCTAAAATGGCCATCAGGGGCATCATGGTATGAGGTCTGACAATTAAGTTTAGGAACTTGGCATTGTGGACTTGGGGGCAGCACTGTACAGACAACCTGGGAGTTTTCATAACCTTAGTATATCAGTGTCTCACAACCGTGTTCATGCTGATGTGTGGTGGTGTCTTTCTGAATGACACTCATTATTGTGTGTTTATGTGCCATACAATACATTACAGCTCTGCGAGTAATTCCAAAAAAGAGTTTCAAAATTGCTCTGATGGGTAGAGTAGGTGATGACATCAGTACCTAGCTTCCCAACGGGAGCACTTTGAAGTTGACTATAGTAGTTATATTCAGCAATGAGATATAGCAGTTTTCCTAGGATGAGTTCTCTAAGTCAAATGTCAGATCTCATATACCCCCCCACACACACACATGCACATACACGTCTCTTTCAAATTTGAATGAGCAATCTGCTACCACTAATGTTTGAGGATCCACACTGAAGCACAGAGAAGCTAAAAGAAGCAGAGAGAATGAAGCAAATAAAGCAATGATCCAAAGGACAATGATCTTGCACAAACTTGTATTATTTCCAGATGATTTTCTTAGGTCAAGAAAAATTTTAACACTTGCAGATGTTTCAAATAATTATTTTAGAACCCCTGTCTGGATTAGTTTTAGTATCACAGTAAAAATGCTCTGATTCTGATCTCTTTTCTCAGAAATTTCTAGGTTGAAATATGCATAAAAATATCCTATGAATTAGAAGTTCCAACTATAAAATGCAAAAGAATGAGCCAAATGTTTCCCAGTAAGATATTTTTCTTTTTTCTTACTAAATGGCTTTAACCATAACCTGATGACCCCAGATATCTTCCTTAACAGTTGCAGCTACATGCTTCACAATTCTAAAAAAGAAATAAAAATTTACTTTATAGGGTGCTTACATGGATTTACCATATAAAATGAGATAAGTATAGAATAGTGGTTTTTATCTTCCTAATGCTGTGGCCCTTTAATTCCTGTGGGTCATGACCCATAGGTTGAGAACTGCTAGTATAATAGACTATAGTTTAATCATAAAAACTGATAATTCAATGAAAGTATAAAAATTATGTGACTCTTTGAGTTAATTTTCTTAGCTATATTTTCAAGATGCACAATATATTAATAAATATCAAGAGAATCTTGGGATGTCTTCACCTATTTTACAAATTTTTAAGTTAAATAAGTTAAATACCTATGCCTAAAAAGTAAAGTAGAATTGTGGAGGATGGGTACATTCTGGGGAAGGGTACATTCACTTCCCCGCTTATATTTTCAGAAATTTTATAACTTATCCCAAACCAGATGCTTAGATGCTTATAGATATAGGTCTTGTGAAAGGGTTCCCCCTCCCCCTGGGAGATGAGGTTTTACTATGTTGCACAGGCTCTGGCCTTGAACTTCTGGGCTCAAGTGATCCCCTTGCATCAACCTCCGGAGTAGCTGGGACAACGAGTGTTCTCTATCACACAGGCTGAAAGTTAGAAACAAAAGAAAATACAGCGATATTAAATGTCATGGCTATTTTTTATGAAATGTAAGAAACATTTAGCTGCTGTGTGACCTATATATGTAGGAGTGAATACAAGCAAGGATCCTTTTCTTATCCCTTTGAAATTTCATCACTTGAAGGAAAGCTGTTTCTTTTCTTTTCTTTTTTTGGCAGTTTTTGCCCGGAACTGGGTTTGAACTCACAACCTCCAGCATATGGGGCCGGCACCCTACTCCTTTAAGCCACAGGCACCTTCTGAAAGCTGTCTTTCTCCAAGGGCCAACCTTAGGCTTTGTTGTGCTTACTGACATCCACAACGCCTGCTTCTCCAATCACTATAAAATGGAAAATCCCTTCAAATAAATATTGTATATTCTACTATGTTACTTATATTCCTTTCAAAATATAATCCTTGTGTTTCAACTTAACAGCACTTAGTAATTTTTATTGAATTGCCTCAAGAATATGTTTGAAATAATGACATTATGGTAAAAGTTAATACTTTTATTCATAAAAATATTTTAAGATTTAAAATTTTTTAAATCAGAAACTGGATTAATTTTAAAATGACAATTTAAAATATCTCATTTTACTGTCTAAAAAATAAAAAAATAAAATTTGAGAGTGAAATTTTAATATTTTATTTCAATTAATAAATAGCCATGTACCATATAAGGACATTTAAATAAATAATAGATTATATAGGTTGGTAGTTGGCCCATAAGATTATAATAGTGCATTTTTACTGTAGATTTTCTATTTTTAGATATGCAAATACTGTGTTAGAATTCCCTACAGTATTCAGAACAGTAACACACTGTACAGGTAATCTAGGAACAATAGGCTATACCAAACAGGCTCAGGTGTGTGGTAGGCTAGGCCATCCAGATTTGTATGTATACTCTGTGATAATCACACAATAACAGAATGACCTAATCACACCTTTCTCAAAATGGACCTTCATTAAATCACACATGACTGTAATTGATCTGTGTAAATAAAGTGAAAGTTTAAATGGAAAAAATAAAGAATATAAGGGGAAAAAGGGGAAAAAAAAACTTGAGACAGATGTACTATTGTCATTGATGCCCAGATCTCTGTACTGGATAAACAATTAAGATTATAACAGATACTGGAAAATTAGGAATATATGAGAACAAACAATATTAAGAGAGCATACCTATAGCTTAGTTTCATGATTCTCATTCTTCTTTAAATGTAACTATTTTTAAAAGTCTAGGCTGGGCACAGTGGCTCACACCTATAGTCCTAGCATTTTGAGAGGCTCAGGTGGGGGGAATGTCTGAGCTTAGGGGTTCAAAACAGCCTGAGTAAAAGAAAGACCCTTTCTCTATTAAAAATAGAAAATTTAGCTGTGAGTTGTGACAGGAACCTGTAATCCCAGCTATTCAGGAAGCTGAGGCAGGAGTATTACTCAAGCCCAAGAGTTTGAGGTTGCTGTGAGCTATGATTTTATAGCACTCTACCCAGGGCAACAGAGACTCTGTCTCAAAAATAAATAAATACATAAACAAAGTCTAAAATGTATATTCTCCCTATCTAGCTCTTAATGTCAAGGAGTTAAAAATGGCAATATTAAAGCAGAAATAGTATTATTCAGAGATAGCCAGGCTTACTGAATTATTTTCTGTAAGCCAACTTTTAGGCTACCTTCCATTTTACTGATGACCATACTATGTAGGGTAATTATTTGCTTGTTGTATAGTAGAATCTAGGTTAATACCTTCAGCTTTAAGAAGAAAAGTTAAGAACTTTATTAAGTGGAAAACTACTTGTTAGAAATAGTAAGCTGTGGAAGAAGGATGGAGGGATGGCCTGAGAAAATTTATTTGGAATTTCAAAATACAGAGAATTAAAAGCAGGTCTGATTCAGGCTGGTGATCTCTCCCAAACAGGATCTATGTCCCTCCTTTATACCGTATTTGCTCTTCCTGAAATCTCATCAACTTTTAAAATAATTCAGAAATCTGCTCTTCTATAGTGTTGTTTACATAACTTACCAAAGTGAAAATTGAAATTGGTTTTTATAGACTATGTCCAAAACCATATGTAGGCTTTACTATGAAATAAATGGTAATAAAAAGATCATATGTAAAGAAAAATATTATAAATTTTGTGTACTATCTATTAGAAACTATTTTTCTCTAGTAGTACAGCGTATAACTTATAGCTGGGTTATATGCCTTTCTCTTTTAGTTTATTTTAAATGAATGAAAACATTATATACTAAATACATTCATTATAATTTTTCTTCCCTGAAATAAATTGGATATTTTTATTAAGAAAGGCCAGTAGACAAATTTTCCAGTTTGTATCTTTTCTACATAAGGAAATCATTTAGTAATAATTAAACAGGGTGAGAAATTAGACACAATTATAAAAGGGATCATGTTATTATTTCAGTTATCTAATGTTGGATAAAAAACTACCCACAACATGCCGGCTCAAAACCACACTGATTTATTCCTTCCTAATTTTTCACTTTGGGTGGGATTTGACAGAAATGGATTGTCTGTACTCCATGTGATGTTAGGATGTTGGCTGCAGTGGCTCAGCTGTTGCTGGGGCATACGTGCCTGGCACATGTCTGCCAGCTCAGCCGGGTTGTTAGAATGGTTGAAAAGTGCTTGGGTCTCTCTCTTCACAAAAATTGTCTTTCATTCTGGGGACTCTATGAGTAAGTAGTCTTGCTTTCCTTCAGAAAGTGGGAATTCCTTACATGAAAGCTGACTTCTAAGAGACTATCTTAAACATTAAGCCCAGGGTTCACACATTGTCATTTTCACATATTCTCATGGCCAAAAGAAGTCTTGAGGATAGCCCTGATGCAATTTATTTTTTCTTTTGTTTTCTCTTTTACAAGTTTCAAGATATTAAGGGGTAAGATGTTTTTGGTTAGATGAATGACTTTTGTAATGCTTGAGTACTGGCTATAGGTGTACTCATCACCCAAATAGTATTCACTGTCACCATGAGCTAGATTTTTCCTCTTCTCCTTCCTCTTCCCCATTGATTGATCATTCATTAGTCATAATTTATACAGATTACATGTGGAGTTTGTTTTTCCATTCTTGAGATATTTCACTTAGGACGAAAGTCTTCTGTTACATGCAGAATGTTACAAATGCATTAATTAATTAATATTTACTGTTAAGTAGTACTCAATGGTATACACTTACTGCATTTTGCAATTGTGAATTATGTTGCAATAATACATTCAAGTGTAGGTGTATTTTGATGAAAAGTCTTCTCTTCCTTTAGGTAGATACCCAGTAGTGAGATTGCTGGATCAACTGGTAAGTCTACTTTTAGTTCTTTGAGGACTATCCATATTATTTTTCATAAAGGTTGTACTAATTTGGAGTTCCACCGACAAGGTGTAAGCGTTCTTTTCTCTCTGAATCACATCCACATCTGCATTGACTGCTTTTGGAAAGCCCTTCTAACAGGCTTAAGGTGATGTCTCTTTGTGGTTTTAATTTACATTTCCCCAATGATTACTGATGTTGAACATTTTTCATGTTTATTTTCCATTAGTTTTTCTTCTTTTGATAGGTCTCTGTTTCTGTATTTTTTTTTTTTTTGCCATTTTTTAATAGGTTTTTTTTTTCTTGCCTATTGGCTTGAATTCTTTGTAAATTCTGGTTATTAGCCCTTTATCTTATGTGTAGTTTGCAATTCTTCTCTCCCTTTCTGTGCCTTATCTATTTTCTCTGTTGATTGTTTCCTTATTTGTGAAGGAGCATTTTTAGTTGAATCAAATCCCATGTATTAATTCGTTATTGACATGGTTGCCATTGGGGTATCCAGCATAAATTCATGCTCATGCCAGTACCTAGACGAGTTTTTTTCCCACATTTTCCTCTCATGGTTTCATGCCTTAGACTGAAGTCTCATGTTCATCTTGAACTAATTTGAGTGGTAAGATGTAGGGAGTCCTGTTTCATTCTTCTGCATGTCACTATACAATTTTCCGAGCACCATCTATTGAATAGTGCTTCTTTCCCCCAGTGTGTGTTGTTGTCTGCTTTGTCAAAGATCAACTGGTTGTAGGTAGATGGTTTTGTATCTGAGTTCCATGTTCTGTTCCATTGGTCTATGTAGCCATTTCCATACCTATACCATCATTTTGGCTACTATTACATTGTAGTATAGTTAATGTGATGCCTCCAGACTGATTCAGTGGGAGGAGTAATACATATTGTTTTCTTGGTAGCAGGAACAGAACAAAGGCACAAGTGTGTAAGGAATTATTGTGGCCATGTTATACATAGCCATCTAGATGGTTTAGTACATAAATGTTTAATGTATTTAAAATTGGCATGGAGTTTGTGATTAGTGAAATACATTAACATGCAAGAATATAATGTTACACTTGTTTCCTACTGGCGTCTCCTTTCTTGATACTTCACATTGATTAATATGCTATTGCTTTCACTTTTCTTAGTTACATAGGGAATATAACAAAACTAACTTCTTAGGAGGTATTAGAAATGTTGTTAGTTTTGTCTATATATTTTTCCATGTGCAACTTTTAATTGCTATTGGAGAAAGATGATGGATTATACTTTATAAGAAAAAAATTCACATAGGTGCTATTGCAGTTTCGTTTTCTTTTGTGTGCAGAAAGTTTACATAATTACTCTTGTAATCAACACCAGTAATGAAATGAACAAAAAAGGATTGAACACAGGAGAAGTTCAACCACCGTGCAATTGCACCAAGTCTCAGCAGACACTATGAAGAGATCAAGAGCTGAAACGGCCCTTGAGAATTATTTTGAATTAATTCACGTCAGAATTATCAGTATTATTCAGAATTATCGTGAATTTATTTACATCTTGAATTAATGCATCCTTTATTACCTTGCACTGATCAATGATTATGTATAGTCTTCCTTGGGAAAGGACACTATCTTTAGCTGAAAGAAAGTTCCAGAGAGAAACTTACATGAAAGTTTTTGTTTACTAAGACTTCCATGAAATGAAGAATTCATGTTTCAATTCTAAAATTAAAATTGCATTTCCTGGTGTCATATCACATTGTACACTAGAGAAACAAAGAGTTAGTCTAAAGAACTGATCTAATGTAACTAATGAGTTACCATATATTCATTATGCTGTATTGGGCTGCCAATATTAAGATGCCAAAAATAACACATCCATACAAAAGGCTTCAACTATGAATACAGCTTACCTCTTTCACTGACAGTATAACATACTATCCACTGTAACTGGATTATGAAGCCCTTTAGAATTATCTTGAATTTTAGCAAGCTGGCTCAACCTTCTAAGGAGTAGACTAATATCCCATTCATTGTTGTTGTTATTGTTCATCGTGGTGACTTCATAGTAAACAGCAAGGAGGAAAAAACACTTATTTTGGCTCGGCGCCTATAGCTCAACTGGCTAAGGCACCAGCCACGTACACCTAAGGTGACGGCTTTGAATCCCCAGCCTGGACCCGCCAAACAACGACGGCTGCAACCAAAAAATGGCCGGGCGTTGTGGCG
>NW_003852524.1:5730673-5738329 GCF_000181295.1 Otolemur garnettii
AAAAAAAAAAAAAAAGAAAAAACACTTATTTTATAACATTATATTCACTAATTCTAAATTAGTTTTGACTTTACTGAAAGTTCTTGAATTCAAAATATTAGAAGGCTAATATCTTTATTTCACAAAATTTAAATTCCATTTACATAGAGCTGAGGTTTTCCAGTTGATATAATATAACCAAGAATATGTCTCTTTATACATGCTTTTTTTTTATAATAAAGTATCATTTAGTTAAATAAAAAATCAGTTCTTGTAGGTTATAAGGTAGCTTGTACATATTGATAATTTTATAAAATATTGACATAATCAAACTTTTTAAATTATAAGAATACCTGACTTCTCTAAATGAATTAGAAAATATAACTAAGCAGCACATTTCTCTTCTATTAATAACCAATGCAGTTAAATTATGATATTAAGAGGATAATTAATTTATTAAATATAATTTTTCTATCACTAACATCAGATTTTGTGATGTGATATTTCCCAAATGATGAAAAAGAAGGCAAGAGTACTCTCTCCCTACACTTGTTTTTCAAAATAAAACTGAAAGTTCTAGTCAACACGTTAAGGAAAAAAAGACAAGGAGAAAAAAAGATAAAAGAAGAAAATTCATATATGTTAGAAAGGAATAAATCAATCTGTATATATTTGCAGACTGCAGAAGGGTATATTTAGGTCACCTGAAATAATTAACAAAAAAGTCTTAGGATTAATTTACTTTATAGAAGCATGCGATAAAATAATAACAAATAAAAATTAATTATATTTCTAAAGTTTTACAGTGAATCAATGGTTCATTAAAACTAAATTTATAGTACCATTTATAGTCTCTCAAAAAGATGAAACATTTAGGTACACCATAAATGGTTCCACAGCATACATAGGAATTTTATACTGAAAACTGAACAATGATAATAGAGGAAGTCAAACATCTAAATAACTGGAGAAGCTATATATATATATACATATATATATATATATATTTTGTAAAAGAAGAATAAAACAGGAGGAATTACTCTGCTTAATATTAAAGCCTGCTGTACAACCACAACAATGTATACATGGTACTGGTGAAGGTATAGCACATAGATTAAGAAGAAAATAAAGAAAAAAGATAGACCCAAGTACATAGTCAACTGACTTTTAACAAGGGAGCAAAAGAAGTGCACTAATATGAACATAGCTTTTTTTTTTTTTAAAGAAAATATTGCTGGAGTAATTGGACATCCATAAGATAAGCAAAACAAAGTAGAATATTTAAAATGTTCGAAATATCAGCTGCTGACAATACCAGATTTTAAAATAATACATTTTAATATGAAAAACATATGAAAACTATATAATCCTTTAATCGCAAAAGAATTGGCTCAGTTATCACCTCAAAGTTTCAGTTCTATGTGTTTTCACTTCATAAATAATTTGAATACATTAAAAAATGAATTAAGCTTGAGCAGATTTTGTTTCCTTGATCCTATATCTTCCCATGCAATGCCCCAGACAGGAACAGAAATATATGATATCAGGTCACACAACATGGGCTCCTAATTCATTTTAAATTTGTTAAGTGCTCTCTTTTAAATGTTTTGTTTATTTTATAAATTAAAACTTTGATCCAATTATTAATGTAGCTTGTCTAGGGAAAGTACATCTTTAAAATTGATTTTAGAGATATATATTCCTTCCCTGAAATCAACATCAGAATTAAGGCCATAAAATAGGAGAAGCAAATAGACTTCACTTCCTTAGGGGATTTTAAAATTTATAAGTTTGGGTCATATTTATGTATATTCCTATTAACAACTATTTGATCTTGTTTTTATGTTATAACTTTCTTAATTTGTCAAACATACTACTGTTTGCCAAAAGATTTCTAGGGGAAAATAATGAGAAATGTTGCTTAAAACGTGTCAAATCTGTATAAATTGAACCCAGTTTGCATTTCCTATCGACACTATCCCCACTGAATATATTTGCAGAATGACAGTTCTCAGAGACTGTAAGGTAGCGCTCATCTTTCACGAGGGAAATAGAAACTAGAATAATATTTAAACATTTCCTAAAGTTAAGCCTTCGTTTGCATAAAAATCCAGTAATATACATTGAGGTCATAGAAATGAGCAGTGCTCTACATTTGACAAAACGGGTTACATTTTTCAAATATCTAGATTTGCAGAAATATGTTTATTGTGAACAAAAGACATTTGAAATGTCAATCTTTAATAAAACTGCAAGTTTAATTTATTTAGATTTACTTCTTGTACCAGCCTTCTGAACACGATATGCTAAAAATGAATCAAACCCAGCCCCGGCCAAAAACTGCAAAAAACCCCATATTTTGTCCATCTTTGTTAAAATTGAACGTTTAGTTTATGTAGTTTACTTTAGTATACCAGTGTCCTGAATATGAACTGCTAAAACTTAATAAAACCATTTTGTTGGTCTTTAATAAAGTTAAAAGTTTAGTTTACTTAGATTTACTCTTGTATTCATTGTCCTGAAAACTAACTACTGAAATGAATGAAATACTTTCTCATCTTTACGCTCTTCCTTGGCTATATTTACTCTCTTTTTCAGATTCATTCTGTTTTATTAAACTATTTTTGTATTGTAGACTATTTTGTAGTACATCATAGGATTAAGGCGAATTTTGTTTTACTTTATTTTGTGTTAATTTTTATATTTACATTTTGCTTTATTTTAATTAAGAGATAATAACCACATGTGTACTTATAGGGTACAATATGATCCTTTGACCTATGTAAATACATTGTAGAAAGATTAAATCAAACTGATTAACATATTAATTAGCTCACCAACATGTCCTTTTCTTGTGGTAGCAATGTTAAAAATGAGTTGCATATTTATTTTATTTTATTTTATTTTTATTTTTATTTTTTGAGACAGAGTTTCAAGCTGTTGCCCTGGGTAGAGTGTCATGGCATCATAGCTCACAGCAAACTCCAGCTCTTGGGCTCAAGTGATCCTCTTAGGAGGGTTTTTCTATTTTTAGGAGAGATGAGGTCTCAATTTTGCTCAGGCTGGTCTTGAACTTGTGAACTCAAGCTATCCACCAGCCTCAGCCTCCCAGCGTGCTAGGATTACAGGCGTCAGCCATACTGCTCGGCCTATTGTATTGTATATTTCCAAGTTGCTAAAATAATGGGTTTTAATCTTTTTACCTACATTATTTTTATTGATACCTAGTAGAATGCATTAAAAAAAAGAAATCTTCAGAACTTTTATGTCCATTCAAACAACAGACTTACAGAATGAACATATATTAGGTAAGTGTAACCCATTAAACAAGAGCATTATATAATCATGGCCCAAATAGCTATACATAAAAATGTTATTCTTAATGCACAGTTTATTTTTAAACTAGTAAAATTTACATATATGTGATTGTATACTGTTTGACTGAGTCATGACATTAGTGTACATGCCATAAACATTTGGATAGTTATACAAATTTCCATGGCAACAAAAAAGAGAAAATATTTGCAAAACACAACAGCTCTTTTTGTTGACTTCATTAACATTGCTAAGAATAAAAGTTACATCTGTGTTTTCACTCATTCTTTTCATGCATACATGTCAATCTGCAGGATGTATACTAAATAATGAAATTGTCAAGGTATTTTTGAAGGAAAACTAGATAATACAGACTCAAGGAGCCTAACCTTGAAAAGCTCTATGTAATGGTCCTCAGAACACCAGCAGTTTTCCTGGTATTTACAAAGTTTTCTGGGAGAAGAGGCGGCATCCACATGAGCATCCTCTGTCTCTATAATCTGTCGACATCACCCTGAGGACAGGAACATGGTGGGCATGTGAGATTATGTTACAGCACAGGAATTCATTCTTTTTCCAGTGGCTTTCTTCTGGGGAGGTAAATAAGATAGCACACATTTTGGATGGATACAAAATCTGGGGTCAATTATCAAGTGAAACAACAACAACAACAACAAAACAGCTTAAATTTAGTTTATCTAGGAGAATCTGGGAAAAATCAGCTTCTTGGACTTTGGCGCCCTGGGCCTTCTGGTGTTTACTGTAGCCATTGGTTCATAATAAGCCACTACAAACCTTAGTGGCACAGCCACCAAGCGCAGTGGCTCCCACCTGTAATCCCAGCAGTTTGGAGGCTAAGGCGGGTGGATTGCCTGAGCTCACAAGTTGGAAACCAACCTGAACCAGAGTGAGACCACTTCTCTAAAAAATAGCTGGGCACTGTGGTGGGGACATGTAGTCTGAGGCAAGAGAATCGCTTGACTCCAAGTGTTTGATGTTGTTGTGAGCTAAGAAGTTACCACACTCTACCAAGGGTGACCAAGTGAAACTCTGTCTCAAAAAACAAACAAATGAAGAAAAATAAAACTTAGTGGCATAAAATAACACACACACACACACATATAAATATATTAACTTGTAGGTGATAATTTCAAGCAGGACACAAAGGATGTGAACTATTTCTCTTCTATGATTTCTCACCTAGGAACTTTGAGTTGCTGCAGATGACTCAAATACTTGGGACCTAAAATCACTGGGAGTATTTTTCACTCACTTTTTTTTTTTAGGTCATAATTACTAGATTTTATTTTTTCTTTGCATTCTTAAATTCAGCTTCAACAAGCAATAGGCCAGATTTCTGGAATGACAACTGCTTCCCAGGAGGCAGAATTTGTCAAATAACATCATTCCATATATTTCCACCCTAAATTCTAAACTAGTTATAGAATCAAAGGAAATGGTATGTATTATTTCAGTGTGTCACTCACACTTTTTTGGTTTGACGGACATTATGGAGATTGACTCAATGTTTGATATTTGACAATTGATAGCTTTCATGCTCCACATCTTCCCTTCCCATTTTTGACCCACATATGGATAAATTGATAAGAAAACTGCAAACTCTCTCCTTTGGAGCTGGCAGAAAGTTTTCAGAATCCCTGACCTTACTCTGGTCCCATCCACTAACCACAATGAAACCAGAACCTCTCATCTACTATTTTGCTAGTAGGTTGGGAGCCTGCCTTGTTCTCCACAGAAAGCCTCATAATGTGAGAAGTGAGTCTTTCCACATACACACTGCACATGTGCAGTGTCATCATTCGTAACATCCAATCCATCTTTCTAGAGAGAGAATGGGACTGATTCTGACCTCCTTGGGACTATCAACAACTCAGTATCTGGCCTCAAATGATAATTCTCTACTGGGAAGACTGTGTAGTTTCTCAACGCATGGAGTCATCATATGGTCAGACTTCCTTCGTGACAACATGAGCGTTGGAGAGCAATGGTACCACAGAAAGAGGTAGAAAACGTATGATGTTTTATGACCTAGTCTCAGAGCTCACATGATCTCACTTTTATTATACGGCATCAGATGAAGCCGTCACTAGCCCATCTTGGTTTCAGAAAAAGATACCACAAACCCTCTATCAGTGAAGTGAATGTTAATGAATTTGCAGTCTAGTATTATTAAAAGCTCCACATACATCCACCTACTGTACCATGGAGCAGGGAAAACCTCTCTCCACAGATGCCTCATTCTTAGATGATCCCCATGAAGCTCATGTTCCTAGTTTAATAAGTTATGATGATGGCATGAAGCTGTAGGATGGTATCATATGTTCATATGAATTGAAATATATGGCATTTCAAAAAGATCATATAATTATTATGAATAGATACATAGAAATATTTTTCTTCCTCAAATGTTTTTCCAGAACAATACTAAAATAATAAACCAATAATTCTAAATCATACATTTTTTTGTATAATCACTTAGGCTTAAAACATAACTATAAAGAGATTTTTTTTCTGTCTGAACTTTAGGGTGCATAATATTTATTCATAGCACATAAAACAATAAATTATTTATACAAATTATAAATTAAAATATACCTCCAAGTATTCTTTATAAGTTTCTATGAGTTCCAGGACATTCATATAAACATTTGTCTTTGTTTATATTGCTAATCTCTATGTTTTATTCTTTTTAAGGTTAAATTTAATCACTTGAGGAATAAGGTGGCTAGAGGGTATTACAGTTGAAAAAACAGTGATAGCTTCGAATATTATACATACAACATTTCTAGGTGATATGTGTGTAAAATAGAACTAAAAGAACAAAATTTAAATAAAAGTAGTGATCACAATCGTCAGGATCTGCTTCTGACACCACTTGTTAGGGCCCAGGACTGGTCAGGTTCCGGATGTGGACCACTAAGCTACCTTGCTCAGGAACAGTTTCTCTTAGGTGTTTGAGGTGAGGGCTATCTACTTTAGCTGGAGAGAGAGAGTCTTAGAATCAGTAAAGCAGTCTTCTTAGAACAGATAGCTCTTAGTCTTTAGCAGAGCTTGGTAATCTTCAGCAGAGAGACGCCATGCTGCAGGCGGAAGAGAAAGAGTCAGAGTAAGCATGTCTGTGACAGAATGCGCATGCTCCCCACTGCCTTCTCCTCCAGTCTAATATAAGGCTGAGCTTGTGCCGCTCAACACCACAGGTGTAGAGACTGCCAATTCACCAATGCTCTCATCTCGCGAGCTCTCTTGTGCTTGTTAGAACCAAATCTCTCTCCATGCCCTTTCCACCAAGATGTTCCATTACAGGTATTTCTTATAACTCTCACTCCTCCTAGCCATAGGCTATATGGGCTGCTACACACAATATATTAAATCATGGAGAAAAATACTAGAGGGAAAAGGGAAATGTTTTTTCTATTTATATTAGTTTCCTCTGGTCCTATCACATAAAAATGCTAAAAAAAAAATAAAAAAACTATATAAAGAAATTCCATAAAACAACAATAAATTTTTTTCTACCACCTAACTACACATTATTTTTAACTTTTGAAGAATATCAATTTATGATGCTATTTAAAAAATTACATATCACTGGGTGGCACCTGTGGCTCAAAGGAGTAGGGCTCTGGCCCCCTATGCTGAAGGTGGTGGGTTCAAACCCAGCCCCAGCCAAAAAAAAAAAAAAAAACCTGCAAAAAAATAAGAAAAAAAATTACATATCATAGGAAAAATATCTCTCAAGTTGTTATTATGAAGCAAACACCAAAAAACAATAAATCAAAATTCCAAGAAAGAATGTTCTAAAAGAAGAAAACTATAGTTAAATGGTCTTTATGACTATCTGTATATAACAGCAGTGAATTGTTTATCCTGTTGCTGGAAAGATGAGTTGTTACGTATATTTTAGGAAAAAAAAAAAACCAACGTTTGCCTCATTCAAATATTTCAACCATAGATTTCTCAACCTTTTTTAACAAAAGTGATATTTCTGTTAATAAAGGTGAATATCTCATGTATAGAATGACATGAAGCGGGTGGCACCTGTGACTCAGTGAATATCTCATGTATAGAACGACATGAAGTGAGTGGCACCTGTGACTCAGTGAGTAGGGCACTGGCCCCCATATACCAAGGGTGGTAGATTTGTACCCAGCCGCAGCCAAACTGCAACAACAACAAAAAAAAGCCAGGCAATGTGGCTGATGCCTATACTCCCAGTTACTCAGGAGGCTGAGGCAAGAGAATCACCTAAGCCCAAGAGCTGGTGGTTGCTGTAAGCTGGGATGCCATAGCACTCTACTGAAGGTGACAAAGTGAGACTCTGTCTCTAAAAAAAAAAAAAAA
>NW_003852524.1:5754982-5758457 GCF_000181295.1 Otolemur garnettii
ATAATATACCCCAATTTTTGCTGCTGCTGGCAATTTGGATATTCCAGAGAGAAGCTGTGAAGTGATTCATTTATGTTAAGACAAAAGGTGAAACATCTTGACTTAATAGGGAAAGAGAAATATCTTGTGCTGAGATTATTAAGATGTATGGTAATTGTGAAGAAGGATAAAGAAATTTGTACTAGTTTTGCTGTCATATCTCGAATTGCAAATGTGATAGCCACAATATATAACAAGTGCTTAGTTAAGATGAAAGTGTCATTACGATTGTGGGTGGAAGACATGAACAGAACTGTCCCAATTGATGGCGATCAAGTTGGTGCTACTTACAGTCTCACATTTCTACTTGGGGTCTTGGAGTGCCTCCCCCCCCCAGACACAGAGGAGCTACTGTACCTCCCCATGTCACTTGACACTGCACACTATAGATTGCAGATGGCTTATGGATGTTGCTTACCAGCATTCCATCAGCTTCATCTCCATCAAAATCATCAACACTATCTATTAACCTTGATAAAAAAATCAGAGTGAAATTTCTGGCTGTAGAAAGAGTTTCTTTTGGGACCCGATATAGGCTCATTTCTATGTAGGGGACATGTAGTAATCTGAGTGACCTCAGCAATTCCTGCTGCTAAAAGAGAAAGACTGTTTGCTTTGGTCATGCAGTATTTTTATGGTTACATTGACCACATCTTGCACTGGATAGAACACAATCGTAGTAAATCCTGTTAACTTTCTAAATCTATCTTCATTAGAGCATACACATTTTATAGGAGCAAATTTAATAAACTTTCATACGGAATGAACAAACGCTCATACGAGTGAGATTTCCAATTAGTTCTCTGTGTTACTAGAAAGCTAACCAAAGCTAGCTTTTTAAGTGTTTGTGTTCATATCACTGTCAACAACTCTTCTTCTCCTCCTCCTCCTCCCCCCTCACCTCCCCCCTCCTCCTCCCCCTCCTCGCCTCCTCCTCCTCCTCCTCCTTCTTCTTCTTCTTCTTCCTGTTTATTTTTATTTTATTTTATTTTATTTTTTATTGAATGGTAACTATGTACATTAATGCACTTCTGGGGTACAGTGTGGGGTTTTCACACACAATCTGAAACACTTCCATCAAACTGGTCAACACAGCCTTCATGTCATTTTCTCAGTTATTGTTTGAAAACGTTCACATTCTACTCTTAGATTCACTTGTACCCCTATAAGATAAACCTCAGAAGTGATCCCTCCAATCTCCCTCCCCTTTTGTTTATTTTGCTAAGGGTTTGTAGTTAAATTTTAAATGCACCTTTAGTGAAACATTATTACTATGTTTTCATTCCTGCGTGCTGTGCACTAAGACACAGGTAGCAAATGGGGAGAATGGATCACATTACCACATGTTTGCTATGGTGTTTCTGATTTCCAGCATTTCCTTTCAATACTTTTTTTCTTTGTTTGCTTTTATTGAAACAGTGTCTCTCTTTGTTGCCCTTGGTAGAATGCTGTGGTGTCACAGCTCACAGCAACCTCATCTTGGGCTTAAGCAATTTTCTTGTCAGCCTCCTGAGCAGCTGGGACTACAGGCACTGGCCCCAACGCCTGGCTATTATGTTTTGTTTTGATACTTTCTTAGAGTTATCATGCTTCTGCTTATATAACCTCTGTGTGTGTGTGTGTGACTTTCCTTGCATGTTGCTCACTTTTTAAATTAGAATTCATGGTCTGATTATTTCAAATCTCTGCTATATTTGAACTTGATTTTGAAACTTGTTTTCTGTCTTCAGATTTTTTTTTTTTTACCTTTACCTTGCTTTTTTAGAGGTCTAGAAATTTTTGATTGAAAGCTGAGCATAAGTCTTTAGAGTGCAGTTTATGTCTATCTGGCTAGGAGTCAGTCTGTGTTTACTGTTTGCTGTAGATGTATGTGGCTGAGGCTTCCATTTCCTCTGGAGACTTTCTGCATTCATTCTTACTGCGTTTTGATATCAAAAAGAGAAGAAAACTCCTTCATAAATACAGTCTATCCACTATAGCTCCTTCAAATGTAGTCTACTGTTAGTAAACAGGAGCTCTGTCGATATGGTGGAAAAGTAAGCTTGGTATGGGAGTTAGGGAACAGTGTTCCACAGTTCTATGGTAAAATCTCAGTCTTAGGCCCTGAACTCTTAGTCCTTGAGCCTCTGTCCTTGAACTTTGACCTTCATACCTGTTTCTCGCTTCTTTTTTAAATTATCTCCTTAGATGAGACAGAAAAACTAGAGTGAGAATTGCTTGGGTACGTTTCTATTCCCAAGGCCAATAATGTTAGTGACATCTTTTTCCTTGTTGAGTAGCACTTGCTATGGAGAATTTCCTGGGATTACTTAAAAATAGTTATTTATCACCTGAGCATAATTGAAAATGGTTACTATTTCTACCACATGACCAAACATTGAAGGATTTTTTTCTCTTCACTATGAGAAGATGGGGGCTTCTAGAAGTAAAACCCATGAAAATGTGGTACCCCCCATATAATGGGTCCCCAGGGGCCTTTAGCTCCCAATTGTACATACATTTATCTCCAGTAACTTGATGAACTTATCGTTTAGGTATTTATATCAGCATTTGGCTCTGGGAATTCTCTTCAGGGGAAGTTCGTCTGTGTTCTTTGTATTGACCTTTCTCCAGTTTCAGGGCAGTGGTTTGTCCTGTGATCTCAATTCTCTGAAAGCCCTAAGAAAAGTTGCTGAGTTTGAGTTTGTTCAGCTTCTATCTTGTTATGAGGATCTGGTTATTTTTACTTTTATTATTCATATTTATAGGCAATTTCTCCAAGAAGAATATATCACACAATGAAATAGAGGGAATGTTTTGCTACAATAAACCCAATGTATAGTAATAGTTAAGAATAGCAGAAACCAAGAAAAATATTCAACCACTCCCCACGTTTTTTAGTGAAAATTGCATTTCACATTCTCTTCCCTCTCAGCCTTCTGATCATAGAGCATGAAACTGCAAGGTCAAACAGAGCTGCCCAGGGATTCCAATATCTTCTCCATTAAGCCTAAAATAAATGTTTATAATATTTCTTTCCAATTTTTAGTCATTTTTTTTTTCTTTTTGGCAGAACTAGATTGTATCTTGAACATAACAAGCAAGACCTTTTGGAAACTGTAACTTACAAAATTCTAGCTTTTTAACTACAGGAATACTTACAAGAAAAGTGTTATTATTAGAGCTCAGAGAGTCATTGTCACAACACTGACTATATGACTTTATTATTTTTGAACTTGTATTGAGAGGTGTATCATAATGATTCATGAATATTTTCTCTAAAAATAAAAGGATTATGGTCTTTCTTCTAATTGATTCCCTTTAAAGAGGATATGATTTTACTTACTAAATTAATTTTATAGTTGCTATGTATACATTCATGCTCAGAAATTACATGCTACTTTTTCTTATGTAGACATCAGACTCAACCTTGTTAATCATGTCGTCTTCCCACAGA
>NW_003852524.1:5758821-5766628 GCF_000181295.1 Otolemur garnettii
TGGATATTCAATATTGTTTGAGAGGCTCTGGTCTTGTCCTAGTGAGGAAGAAGATACTGCCCCCTAGAGGCCAGTCAGTGAGCCTAAAAACGGCAGAACTTCCGCCTCAGATAGCAAGTGCCACTGAAACCAGGAAAAGATGTAATCATGTTACCTGCAAATAGTGAGAGTTTTGTAGTTTCCCCTTCCTTTGTGTTTAAATATTTTATTTCTTTTCCTTATTTATATGTGATAACAGACCAACAAAATCGGGTGACAGTATAGTATTATAATCTTTCATTTACTTAATTATAAGGGATTCAACATAGTATTTCCTTAATACAGAGGTAAAATATTCACGTAGAGACTGATATACCTGGAAAATAATCAATATATTTGTAACAATACAATTCTATGAAATATCCAACTTTATTTCTTATGTTATTTTAGATTACATTCAGATGATTATGTAAATATATTTAATTTCAAGATCATGAAGTGAATTGTTCTGATCTACATGGCATTTAAAAAGCATTTTAGAAACTCAAATTATTTTCTATGATATTGCTTTAGTTAAACTATATCCTGTGACATATTATATTAACATGATATTATATATTACCATGGTATTTGTATTGTCCATAATGTTCTAGTGTTTTAGAGATCTGTGTGTACACATACCAACCCTTGTGTAATGCAGTGGTGTTTCTGTGTATTATTTTGAATTTATTTACTGAAAATTCACTAATCAATTTTCTCACAAATATTAACTGATGATTGTGGTACAAACAAAATGAAAAACTTGAGGTAAATTAACTAATATTGTTAAAAAAAATCAGAAAATGTGATATCAATCTATGATTGACTAGATTTGGTGGAAGGCTATGCTTTTATTAAAGTAGTTAATCTTGTTGATAAGTTATTGAACACCCAAAGTGCCCAATATGTGATAAAAATTGATCTCAACAGCTAGTTTGTTTTATGTTTAACAGTTTTCATTGAGCATCACCTTTTTGAATACACAAAATAATTATTTTTCACCCAAAGTGTCATTGACATTGAAAGGAATGGAATTCCTTTTTACAAGTTATTTTTAAAGGTTTATGATATTGATTTTAAAAAGTGAATGTTGATTTATTTTTGGAAATTGCCCTCTCTATGTACCAACAAGCACAGGGTAAAGAAGGATTGTGTTGCAATATTTGCTTGATGGCTGAACCCCTGAAATTCATTTTAACCAAATGTGCATGTTGTTATAATACATGTTGCTAACTTATGACCCCTCATCATCTCCAGATAAAATAAAAATATAAAGCTGGTATATACTTGTATCTATTCAATTACATTTTTCCTGCATTTGGGCAATTCAGGAGATTATCTTTTCTTAATATGATATTAAGTAAATGGCACATAATTTAGATTTGTGGTTTTACATTTTGTTTAAATTTCATTATTAAAAAATGTCTAAGATTCCAATTACAAACACAAATGTTAAACTCATGAGCAAAGAAAAATACAATAATCTAATTTATTATATAAACTTATGTATGAAGCAAATGTATTTTAATGAGAGTAGCTATAACACCTATATTAAAGGTAATAACAACAAAATGGTTTATGTTGTATAATGCACTGATTTGAAAATATCAGAAATCATTCCTACAATACGAATTTTACATAGATTTCAAATCCTTAAAATGTTATTTTCCTGCAAATTTAAACAAAAGTAAATCTCACAGAACGTGAATGTTTTTCTGTTACATTTACTCTTCACATGAAAAAAGAAAAGACTGATGTGCTATTAAATGAATCAGAAAAAAGTAAAGAATATTTTTGTAATTTATTAGTTTTTTCATAGCTAGCTGCCATTCACAGTCATGTTCTTTTTGATCGTCTGTTTTGTACATGACCATAAAATATTTTATGGAAAATATTTTTAATTTACCCACATTAGAAATTCAGATCGATTTTTGCATTTTTTCTTAATATGAATATAAATTGTTATACTATGTCCAGTTATCATATTGCAGGCAGTGATAGTACCTAATATATTCTATCACTTAAATTTTAAGCTACTTCAGTCATAATGTTGTTGATTCTCTGAAAATTTAGGAAAGAGAAGAAACCATACTGATTTAAAGAATGATCATAATGGAAAATTATCACCTAAAATTTGAGGCAGCACTAGGTAGACTGGGCAAAAATGTTTCTATTTAATGACTAGATCTGGAACAGATTGAATAAGAGACAAATATATGAAAATAAATGTTTCCCATATATTCTCTTGTTGGAGAAGCTGGTGTAGGAAGGAAAGACCAGACCATGGGCAAAATTCAAGCACTCTATTTGGGATCCATGTATTGTGGGATACTTGAACACTACAACACTTTTCAAATGGAAATGTGGTATGCATACAAGTGTATTTTGCATATATGCACGTATCTGCATCTATAACATGTATACAAACATGCATCTATCTATATATATGTGTGTAAACATATGTACGATAATATATATTAGTTCTTATGATAATATATATACATAGACTATTGCTTTTCTTTTTTTCTTTTGTTTTTTCTGTTTTTTAGACACAGTGTCACTTTATCACCCTTGGTGGAGTGCTGTGGCATCACAGCTCACAGCAACCTCCAACTCCTGGGCTTAGGGGATTCTCTTGCCTCAGCCTCCTGAGTAGCAGGGACAACAGGCACCTGCCACAACACCCGGCTATTTTTTTTGTTGTTGTTGTTGCACTTTGGCTGGGGCCAGGGTTGAATCCTGCCACTCTTGGTATATGGGGCAGGGGCCCTACCCATTGAGCCACAGGCGCCGCCTGACTATTGCATTTCTAATTACCTATTTCAAGTCATCCATTGGCTAGGTTCTAACTAAAATAATAATATTAAAAAAACTAAATGCTGCAGTTATTCTCAGCATTCTCAGCATTCTCATGACTAGATCTAGCAAAAATAAAACTCTAGCAAGTTTTATCACTGCTTTTACTTTATCAATATTTCTGTTATGTAGGTATTTTGAAACCATTGTAAGTTTTTCTAGATTTTGTGAATATTTAAATGGTTTTGATACTTAATCAAGAGTTCTTTAAAAATATTTTGTCAGGCTGGGCAAAGTGGAGCCTGTAATCCTAGCATTCTGGAAAGCAGGGGCAGACAAATCACTTAATCTCAGGAGTTTGATACCAGCCTGACCAAGAGCAATACCTTGTCTCTACTAAAAATAGAAAAATTAGCTCCGCATTGTGGCAGGTGCCTGTAGTCCTGGCTACTCAGGTGGCTGAGACAGGAGTTTGAGGTTGCTGTGACATAGGCTGATGCCATGACACTCTAGTGCAGGCAACAGAGTGAAATTCTGTCTTAAAACACACACACACACACACACACAAAAGCAACAGGATGATGCTTTTTAAAATACCATTGATGATATTTTATTTCTTCCTTCTTTATGGTTGGTTTTTGTCATTGAATCCTTATATGTTTTAACATGGGTTCAGGGAGATAACTATCTCCATATATGCATGCTTCAGAAAATTTAAATATAACTTTGCAGAGAATAAAATGTATTAAATATAACTTTCCTTAAAATGTTTTAAATTTTGATTTATTTTTATAAGGAAATGAATTCTATAAGCAGCCAACAGTATTCACTAGGTAAAAGAATCCTTGTTTAATACATGGTGATGGGATAATTGGATTGCCACATAGAAGTTTAGAAAAGAATTCTTACTTCCCATGACCCACAAAAATTAATTCAAGATGGATAACCTAATTCATGAAACTATAAGAATTCTAGGAGAAAATATTGGTAAATCACCTGTAGATATCAGCAGAGGCAAAGAATTTATAAAGATAACTCCAACTGTGTATTTATTAGGCTGTTTGAATTATCTCACATGTCAAAGTGGTCTTAATTTTTCAATACATTGTTTTAACAGTTATCATGCACTACTTTTCAATAGTATATAACTATTAGTAATTCAGTAGTAGTTATTTACTACTTTGCGTCTTCAATTTCAATAACCTTTCCATTGTTGTGTAATCTTCTGTGATATAATGGATATATTTAAATCACACAGTTTGTATGTTTCATCTCTATCATTCAATATGGGTCTTTTAAAATAACTTTCATGTCTCCAAGTAACATGTTCAATATTTTCTTTCTCTTACTGAACACATGTTCAAGTTCAATGTTCCTGATTGAAATTGTTAAAACCAGAAGTGTTTTGGATTTTAAGATATTTACCTATACATAATTGGGATATCTTGGAGATGAGACCCAAGTCTAAACATGAAATTTTTTTGTTTCATGTTCACCTTACATGTGTTCACATCAGCCTAAATGTAATTTTTAAAACAGTTTTAATGATTCTGTACATGAAACATATTTTAACTGTATTTTGACTGTGACACATCCCTTATCATCAGGGGTGGAATTTTCTGCTTGTGGCATCATGTTATCACTCAAAAAGTTTTGGATTTTGGAGCATTTTGCATTTCAGATTTTTAGATTAGGAATATTCAACCTCTGTAACATTATAATACCTTTGTAGCAAGGCCATCTGTTTAAAAGCCATACCACCATACTCTTCTTATATTAATTATTTTCTTCTCATTATGGGTCATTATTACTTTTTTGCATTTACAATAATTTTGATTGAATGTGAGTTATTATAAAGTATACCTTTTATGATGCTAGCTACTTTTCCATTCCTAGGAATATTCTTAAGCATTTGGTTCTATAGGATTAAAGCAGCCTTATTCTAATACTTATTTTCCTTAATACTGAGATAGTATGTGGAATTTTGATTATTCTACCAGATCCTCCATTAATTGTAAAATTTATTATTTGGTAAAATAAATTATTCCCAGCCTTTTTGAATTCTGGAATTTTTCACTTTATTTATTTTTTGTTCTTAATTTGAGTCTTAATTTTTTTTTTTAAGAGATGAGCTCTCACTTTGTTCCACAGACTAGATGCAGAGGCTATGCTTGGGTACACTGATAGAGTGCTGGGCCATGACCTCCCTGGATAAATGAATCTTCCCGAAGCAGCTGGCCCTGCAGGTGCACTTCACCACACACAGTCACTTACTTCTTTAAGGTTGACTTTTCTGCAACTTTGAGTAGTTCACATAAATAAACAGATCAATACTCAGCTGAAAACACAAGAAGAATCCTCTGAAGATGCACAAATCCATATTCTTTCCTTCTCTCTCCCTCTCTCTCTCTCTCGCTCTCTCTCCTCATCTTTCTCTTTTTCTCTCTTTATCATATTTATTTTGCTCTCTTTACTCAATGACTCTGACTCTGGATGCTAGACTCCTTAGAATCTCACCTCTATCTCAACTAAGGGAGATTTCCTAGCAAACGCTGAGATTTGTCGATACTGAGCTTGGAGACTTGGAGACTATTTCCATTCAGCAAGCTTGGCAATTGTAGGGCTCAAGTCATTTGTTTTACCGTTCTCAAGGATCACTCTCCTGGGTATGTTGTACACTCATATTATGTGTATTTTCTCATTGATCTCAGGTTTGAGAGAGCAAGTTTGATTCCTATTATTCCATCTTAGCCAGAAGCAGAAATCAAGTCAATTATTTTTAAGAGAAGTTTTGGTTTGCTATTATGCTGCACTTGCAGAAGAGATTCCTCCTCAGTACAAATGAAAACGAATCAGTTGAATAATTTTTCAAGTTGAGCAAAATTTGTTTTGTTGGTGTCCATTATATTTTGACTCCATATTAACATTATTAAAATTTGGTTCACTAAATAATAATTCACTGAAATGTATGCATAATATTTCCTTGATAAAGGAAAAAATATACTCAATAAATGAAGGATTATTTACTACTTCCACATGAGTACAGTTGTAAAAGAAAAGGAAGGGGGAGAAGAAGGGAAAACATACTTTCAAAATTCACGCCCCTATACACAAAAAACATCAATATTTTAGAGAATACTAAATGTACATGTAATTGAATTAAACCATGTTTTTATAGATATGGTTTCTAATCCATTAAATTAAAATGAATATATTATCTAGATGACTCATTATGGAAATGATAATTAATTACATTTGATTATAAAGTATAAAATGTAATAATTTTATTTATCACTACTAATTATAAAACTATATATTTTATATATAAAATGTTTCAAAACAGTGTAATTTCTTCACATTTTAATACGTTGTTAATAAGAGTTGAATTTTATTTTGTCATAACAAATATATACATATATTTTAAAGGGTAGAATTTAAAAATATCACCAAATTTTCTAAATTTTCCCCCAGAGTTATTTACTAGCTTATTAATTTGTAATTTTTAAAAGTCTAGAATATTTGGCATGTTTGACAAATTTGTATGTTTATACATGTTGCTGTAACTGCTATTGATTTTAGTAATATAAAATTGCCTTCAATTCACATATTTGGATGTTGTTAAGCATTTCTTCTCTATAGTATTCTATTTATATCTCTTGTATTTGTTAACTCATACAATGAATTTCCCAATTCAGTTTTAGACAAAATTACTTACAGATTAATATTTAACAAAGAAAGCTCTTGATTTATAAAATTCTTTGCTTTGCGTAAGTGCTTTGGAAACTAAATTACTTTAAATGCATTTTTAACATGATACAATGCATGTGTTATTCCAGTCATTTCTAAAGAAATTAATAGGTGACATGGCTACTTTAGGAATAGTATTCTGATCTGGCACATAAATGCCCAATAATTAATTTTTAAAGAAAGTTATTTTTAAATAATTTGTTATTACAAATCTTATAAACTACCTAGTTCTTCTAGCTGAATCTCTATTTTAATCCTTTACTACACTCTTCATATTATATTTCAAGGACTAATTACATTGGTTGTGATTTTTAATATTTTATTAATATCTTTAATGATACATAATTATTACTTAATTTTTATTATGATCATGTTATATATTAAGATAACACCTTCAAGTTATAATTTAAATGACATAATTTTCATTTATCTATAATATTTGTCCTAATTACCTAATTATAATCTATTTTACAGTACAGTAAAGTATAGACATCTCTTTCACTTGCAAATAATTTATTTTAGCTGTCTCATTAAAATGCTAAATCCTATAAATGGTCTTTTAATTGAAGGTTAAATTACATTTCTCTCTATATACTATTAGTCTAATGAGTTCCACGGCAAACACAGGCACTTTGTTAGACTAAAATGAACATATTGTTAGGAATAAAATTATTCTCTCTTTTATAAAAAGTTTTCTATATTAAGACTCTTTATCTTTTATTTCCTAGTAAATACATTGTAATAATTAAGCATAAATACTACTTAGATATATGTATATCTATAATATGTACATATACATATGGTTCCCTACTTAATGTTGGTTGTCTTGTAAAAATAGTTTTCACTGTCAACAGGTTGTGATGGCTACAAAGAATATGTAAATCAGAACAACATGAGTTTTTCTATTCAAATGTCAGTACTATTTATCATACCCAAATTCATAAACTGGTTTCTTAATTTGGCTTACATACAAATTTTGTGAGTATGAGTCTGCATCCCCATGTCAATCACTCTCATGATCCAACCCAGAAAATGCTAATTTTTAAAATATTGAAGTAATATAGAAAAGAAAATCAACTTAATGAGATAGCCAGAGAGGACAATTCGATAGATGCCAATGGTGTAATTCAGTCCTGGCATGATGAGTTTTTTTGCCTGTCAATCAGAGATATTGTAGAAGAGGTTTATGGAGAATCACTCAACATTTATAGAGGGTTTGAAATTTTAGTGACATTTGAACTAATGC